>NC_092877.1:290295949-290440949 GCF_028372415.1 Notamacropus eugenii
ATTTCTCATACAAAACATTCCATTTTCCACCTTCATGTCTTTGTAGATGAAATAATAACACATGTAAGGAGCTTTGCAGACCTTAAAGCTCTATAGAAATGCTAGTTATTATTATTGTCTGGGCTGTCCATCACCTGTTCCTGGAACACTCACTCTCAGAACTTTCATCTTTTAGAACCTCTTGCTCTGTTGAAAGCTCAGTTCAAGTGCCACTTCCTTCAAAAGGTGCTTCCTGATTCTCACAGTCCAATAACACCATCTCAGTGAAATTATTTTGTATTTAATTTGCTTTATTTTTCTTATTTGGGGGAAGGAATTTGGAAACAAAAGGAGGAGAAAGGGAGAGAGAGGAAGAGACAGCAACACAGAGAGAGACAGAGAACTAAGAAAACAGAAAAAAGGATCATTGAAGCATTTTTCCAAATGAACAGAAAAGAAGAAAGACCAAGAAAAGTAACATGACAGACAAGTAAGACAACTTTGAAAATTACGTTTGACTTTATTATATACTTATAATAGAGATTCTCAGTTTCATGGACAGTCTTCTATTATGCAAATGAAAATGCTCACTTGGGGAGAAAGGGTAAGAATAAAAACAAGAGGTCAAATGGGTACATGATTTATACTTAAAGAATAATATCATAAGCAATTAGGAGAGTATGGAATATGTTACCTGTCAGATTTGTGGATAATGGAAGAATTTATGACCAAACAGGAGATAGAGAGCATTACAGGATTTTTAAATGGCTCCTTTTTATTAAATCACATTTTGAAAGGTTTTGCACAAATAAAATCAAGGCAGCTAAGAGTCAAAGGAAAGCAGAAAACTGGGGAAGGAGGAATTTTACTGTTTCTATGATAAAGGACTCATTTTTCAAGCACAGAGAACTGAGTCAAATTTATAAGAATACAAGTCACTCCCCAGTTGCTAAGTAATTAAAGGATATGAACAAACAGTTTTCAGAAGAAGAAACCAAAGCTATCTATAGTCATATTTTAAAATGCCCTAAATCTCTATTGATAACAGAAATATGAATTAAAACAATGAAGTACTACCTCAAACCTATCAGATCAGCTAATATGACAGAAAAGGAAAATCACAAATGTTTGAGAGGATGCAGGAAAATAGAGATACTAATGCACTATTGGTAGATTTGTGAACTGATCTAACCATTTTGGAGAGAAATTTGGAATGATGCCCAAAGGGCTATAAAACTGTGTATAGCCTTGACCCAACAATACAGTTATTAGGTCTGTATCCCAAAAAGGATGAAAGAAAAAAGAAAAAAAAGACCTGTATGTACAAAAATATTTTAGCAGCTCTATTTGTTGTGGCAAAGAATTGGAAACTGAGGGGATGTCCATCAACTGGAGAGTGACTTGGAGAACAAGTTGCAGTATATGGTTGTGATGGAATAATATTGTGCTATAAGAAGTAACAAGCAGGATGTTTTCAGAAAAACATTAGAAGACATATGAACTGATGCAAAGTGGAACGAGCAGAACCAAGAGACCATTGTTCACAGTATTACCAATATTGTATAATGATCAACTGTGAATGACTTAGCTATTCTCAGCAATATAATGATCCAAGACAGTTCCAAAGGACTAATGATGAAAATGCTATCCACTTCCAGAGAAAGAACTGATGGAGTCTGAATGCACACTGAAACATATTTTTTACTATCTTTATTATTCTTGGTTTTTTTGGACTGTGCTTTCTTTTACAATATGGCTAATATGGAAATGTTTTGTATGACTGCATATGTATAATCTATATTAAAGTGCTTGCCTTCTCAAAGAGGAAAAGGGAAGAGGAGAGCATTTGGAAATGAAAAACATTTTAAAAGAATGTTAAAATAATTTTACATATAACTGAGAAAAAATAAAAATTAAATGTAATTATGAATAAAAACAAGAATCAAAAAGCACAGCTATTGTTCTCTAGGAATTTAAACTGTGTAGTTAAAAGATAGGTAAATAAAAACAACAGGAGGCAGAGCCAAGATGGCAAAATAGAAGTGGGGGCTTCCCTAAGCTCTCCCTGGGGTCCTCCAAATACCTGGAAAAACTGCCCCTTGGCCAATTCTAGAGCTATGGAACCCACAAAATGACAGAGTGAAACAAATCTCCAGCCCAAGACAGCCTGGAGGGTTGACAGGAAGGATCTATTGCACCAGGCATGGAGCAAAGCACAGTCCAGTGTGGGTTGTGCAGGCAAAGATGGCCAGGGCCTCAGGACACTGAATCATTGATAACTGTGGCACTTTTCAGACTTCTCAATCCAGAGTTGCCAGGAGGGTCCCATGGGAAAACTCTATGGGACCTGGGTGAAAGAGGAGCATGCACTCTGTCTGGTCAGGTCTAGCCCCAGCCCCAGGGCTGCGAGGGTAGTGGCAGCAGCAGCAGCAGTGGCAGAGGCTTATTCTGGAGCTCTGGGCCCACAGACCATGGGGGATCAAGTAACTAATGCAAAATACCTGAAGCCTGGGACAGTATACCCACACCCACTCCCACTGAAAACAGAATCCTACATTGACAAAGAGTTAGAAAGTCAAGTATTTGGCTGGGAAGATAATTAAACATCACAAAAGAACTCAGACTATAGAATCTTACTTTGTTGACAAAGTTCAAAACATACAACTAGAAGACAACAAAACTCCTATATCAAAAGTCTCCAAGAAAAATACAAATTAGTTTCAGGCAATGGAAGAGCTAAAAAAGGACTTTGAAAATCACGTAAGAGAAGCAGAGGAAAAACTGAGAAGAGAAATGAGAGTGAGGCAAGAAAATCATGAAAATCAGGTCAATAACTTACTAAAGGGGACTCAAAAAATACTGAAGAAAGTAACTCTTAAAAAAATAGAATAAATCAAATGGGAAAAGAAGTCCAAAAAGCCAATGAGGAAAATAACATCTTAAAAGCAGAATGGGCCAAATGGAAAATGAGGGCCAAAAGCTCACTGAAGAAAATAATTTCTTCAAAATTAGAATAGAGCAAATGGAAGCTAACGACTTTATGAGAAATCAAAAAATTATAAAACAGAACCAAAAGAATGAAAAAAATAGAAGACAACATGGAATATCTCATTGGAAAAACCATTGGCCTGGAAAATAGATCCAAGAGAGATAATTTTAAAATTATTGTACTACTTGAAAGCCATGATCAAAAAAAGAGCCTAGACATCATCTTTCAAGAAATCACCAAGTAAAACTGCCCTGATATTCTAGAACCAGAGGGTAAAATAGAAATGGAAAGAATCCACCAATCACCTCTGGAAAGAGATTCTAAAAGAAAAACTCCTTAGGAATATTGTAGCCAACTTCCAGAGTTCCAAGATCAAAGAGAAAATATTGCAAGCAACCAGAAATAAAGAATTCGAGTATTGTGGAAATACAATCAGGATAACACAAAATCTAGCAGTTTCTACATCAAGGGATCAAAAGACTCGGAGTATGATATTCCAAAGGTCAGGGATAGGATTAAAACCAAGAATCACCTACCCAGCAAAACTGAGTATAATCCTTCTGGGGGAAAAATAGATATTCAATGAAAAAATGACTTTCAAGCATTCTTGATGAAAAGACCAGAGTTGAATAGAAAATTTGATTATCAAATACAAGAATCAAGAGAAGCATGAAAAGGTAAACAGAAAGATAACTCATAAGAGATTTATTAAAGTTTAACTGTGTACATTCCTACACGGAAAATGTGGAATTCAAAATCTTGTGGAAATGAATGTTGAAAACTAAAACAAATAAATTTTAAAAAACACAAAAAATAAATCAATCAGACAATTTTTAGTGCATAAATGTATGAAGTGCAGTATAAACAATATGCATAAATATTGAAGGAACACAGAGACATAGGAGTGATGAAGAAGGATCCTTGGAGGTGTCCAGCACTGAGTTTTTAAAGGATATAATTATCACGTTTGGAGGAATAAGGGAATTATTCACAGAGACATCAGTATCATCATCATCATCATCATCATAGCTAGCATTTATATAAAGCTTTAAGGTTTTCAAAGCACTTTACATATGTTATCTCATTTGATCTTCACAGCCACCCTATGCAATATGTTCTATTATTACATCCACTTTAAAGATAGGGACACTGAGGCTAAGAGAGATTAAGTGACTTGCACAGGGTCATACAGCTAAATAAGTGTCTGAGGAAGGATTTGAACTCAGGTCTTCTTCCAGTTCTCTATAACGCCAAGTAGCTGCTGACCTAAACCTCTCTCTGAGCAACATAGAACTTTTGGTTTGAAAAGCTGAGAATTTGCAAAATAAGAGAGAAAAATGTAAAGGTTAACTGAAATTACAGCCCTTGATCCAGGGATTAACTATTTTCTAGTGCTTTATGTAAAATTCAAAATTGAGTGTGCCCATAGACACAGAAAATGAGATTCTCTTGGGTAAGTTGAAAGAGCCTACATTTTGCTACAGGAAAAATAGAACATTAATGGAAGTTGCACCATATCTGTCTTTTTTAATCAAAATCTCAACAGGACCATGAACAGCAGTAAGTCTTGGAGGCAATACCACCAAGGGAGAAAGAAAAAGCATCCCTTTGTTCCAAACCTGTCATTTTTTGTCAAGAATGTATATGAAAAATGATTGAGATTCAAGCAGAATTCAGACAATAAAAGAGAGTGACAGATCATTGGGTGGAATTTTGTATATATCCTGCTAATGGATCCAATGACCTAATCAAGTAATTTGGTCAGATCAGGTGTCCTTGGGATTCCTGATCTCTGGACCTAGAAGGGCAAATGTTACTCTTCTCCAGAAATATGACAAAATCCGAATGTATTTTATTTGATGGGGAGCAGGGTGTGAAAATGGCACAGTGCTCTGAAATCAGGAAAAATAATGTAGAGCCAGATAGTTAGTATCTGTCATTGCCCTCATGGGTACTCAATAAATCTCTGTCAATGACAATAGGCTATCTCTGTCTTTGCCAAAGCAGTGCTATGATGGGATGGAAGGTGTTTTTCTCTTAAAGGGCTATCATAAATTTGCTCATGGTTTATCTCTTGGATCAGCGTATTTCTTATTCTTGGTTTCTGCTTTCTCAGTTTATACTTCTCCTTCTGTTTGCCAAGTTTGCCATTGACTTCAAACATATTTAAGAGGCTAAGTCATAAAGCTATTCAAAGTCTGTAAAAATCACTCTGATGATATTTACATTTTAATTTCACCTCTTATATGAGGGTATTCCAAAATATTACCATGTTCAGGTGAATTGAATTATGAATGCTAATCCACTTGCAAAATTTGTCATAAAAATAGTTAATACTATTCATCTAGAACAGATGGGGATACATATCACCAAATGTAAAAAGTGAGGGGATGGAATAAATTCATGAACAAAAAGGAGAGTAAGGGAGATCTTGGAGCTTTTACTGTCTCTCTTGTCACTCTCTTCTAAATCCTCTGCAGTTTGACTTGACATGCATCTTTCAGCTGAAGCTGCTTTCCATTAAGCTATGAGTGATCTCTTTAGTAATCATCCTTCTTGATCTCTCTGTAACATTTAACACTGCTGTATTAAATCCTCTGCTCCTGGATTGCTCTCTCTTGGCTCTTCCCCAACACACCCCCCACCACCTGTCTTTACTGCTCTTCAGTCTCCTTTGCTGAATCATAAGGTCACACTCATTCATTGTACTTGTATCTTCAAGGTTCTGTCCCTGGTCCTCTTCTTTTTTCTGTCTACACTCTCTCATTTATTGATCTCGTCAGCTCCCACAGGTTTCATTGTCATTTCTACTCAAATTACTCCCAAATCTTCATATGAAGTCATAGTCTCCCTCCTGAGCTTCAGGCCCAGATCTCAAACTGACTATTGAGCATTTGAAATAAATATACTTTTGGCAGAGCAAAGTCAACATGGCTAAAGCTGGACTCATTATACTTTGCCCCAATTCCATCCCATTTCTGAATTTTTCTATTATAGCCTTTGTACTGTAGGAGGAAGGAGAAAAAGAAAGGAAAATGTACTCGATCCCTTCTCTAGTTTCAACTCTTGGGATATGGGCATTACTGGTCAGTTCCATTCTTTTTTTTTCCTTTTATTAGGCAGTTCTTAACTTCTAGTTACTTTCTTTAACTATAAGAAAGAATCATGACCTGAAAATCCAGACTGCTTCCAGACAGCAAAGGTGATTACTTTCACCCAAGAACAAAAATAAAAATAAACCTATCTTTGCTTTCTTGGGGATATTTACTAAATAATAATAATTAACTAATTTCAATATGATTAGCTCTGGTGTTGGAGCCCTCAGTCAGATGGGAAGCATAGCACTTTAGACAGAAGGTTTGAACTTCTGTCTTTTGTCTCTACATATGTAACATGCCAGTCACTGCCCATTTTCTTTCTGCCCTCTTCACAGATAATGAAACCTACAAAGAAGGAGTTGACTGGCTTTGGGACTAATTAAAACAGCCAGTAAATGACTTTTAGAAACAGAAAACTCTAGATTAGATATTTGCATTCTTAGACACAGAGAGAAGAAAGAAGAGCCACTAAACTGTTTGCATGATGTCAGAGGCAAGTTTACCATTGATCAGCTATGTCTCATTCTCTAGCTTCAGCTATCCTTTCTGCCTCAGTGAGCAAAAGCATCATCCACTATGGTGAAACTCTATCATATTCAACGCTACCCATGGCAAACTGCCCTTTTTTTTCACTCCAGCCCTCTATCATCCATCTCCTCCCAACCTTGTATGTCCTTGCACAGAGTCTACCATGGCTACAGAAGGAACAGGGGCTAGGGGGACCCATGTCTTCTGCTTTTTAAAGATATTTTTTCTCCATCTTTTATTAAATCATGAACTCAGTATCTTCTCCCATTCTAATATCCCATTACACATCTCCTCATGATGGGTTTTCAGTCTCTCCTATCATGGGATTAAAGCAGTGCTACCTGGGATTGTATTTCCTAGAAATGCACACCACTAGAGAACCTTCTCTTTTTGACCACAGAGGAAGTAGTTTTCACAAAATCCTCTTTTACTTTCTGGGATACTGTTATCCTTTTAGTCACCCAGATTTGAAAAGTCTTAGCCTTGATTCCCTAGTCTCACTTTTCAAATGCATTCAATCAGTTATTACATGTTGTCCTTTCTATCTCTAATATGGATCTTTCTACTCACACAATTACTATCCTAGTTTAAACTCTCATCACTTCTCTCAAGAACTATTGAAAAAGCCTCCTTTTGCTATCCCTGCCTCAAGTCTCTCCCCACTCTAATCCATTCTCCATCATCCATCCATCAGCTATCAAAGTGATTTTCCTAAAGAACTGGTTTGATTATACCACTAATTTATTCAGCAAATTCAGCAGCTATCTGTTAACTCTAATATCAAATACAAAACCCTCTTTCTAACATTTAAAACCCTTTACAACTTGTCCTTTTCCTACAGTTCCAATCTTCTTACACATAACTTCCATCCACACACTTGACTGTGTAACCATACTGACACACTTGCTCTTTCTCATACATTACTCTCTATGTCTCATTTCCATGCCTTTGTAAAGGCTGTACCCTATCCTTGGAATATCCTCCCTCCTCAGGTTCATATTGGAATCCCTGGTTTCCTTTAGAACTCTGATATAATTTTGTAACTTTATTCATGAAGCCTTTCCTGATTCCACATAACATTTAAATCTGCCTTTCAAAAACCACATACCACACGTACCTTGCAAACATTCTGTATGCATACACCCACACACATTACTTTTTTCTGTTAAAATGTAAATTCTGTGAGTACAGGGACTATTTCAATTTTTTTATATTCCCCCCAGGCTTAGTTCAGTGGCTACCACACAATAGTAGTTGCTTAATAAATGTGTGTGGATGGATGGATGGATGGATGGATGAATGGATGGGTGAATTCTTTAAACAAGGAAAGGAGAGAAGGAAACTACAATGAAGGAGAAAAAGTGGCACCTCTCCTTAAATACTGAATGCTTTTCTTATGTTAATAAAATCACTTTTGAAATTTATGGCAGTCACTGAAATTGTCAAGGTTACAAATTTTGTGAGCGTGAAAGGATTCAATACCTTTAAAAACATTTTATAAAACCTATTCAACAATGTTAGCACAGCCTAAACTTAAGAAAAATGTATGAGCAGACAACAGAAATCCACTTTGACCTAATTGTTTCATTGGTTAAATCATGACCTCTGAAATATAACTACTACAGTGTAAGAAATCCAATGAAAATTTGATATAATACAATTGTCCTATTGAGTGGGTGTTCCTCTCATCCTTCAATAGCAGAATCACTGCACATCCATTGCAGTGATAAACTAGTAATAAATAGAAATGGACAAATTGAGATAAAAAGGGTGAAAGGTTGAAAGAGTATGATAGGATGGGATACAGTCTGAGGCTTTTCTTCCTATATATTTAAACATCTCCTCTTACAGAGACATGAAATAAAATTACATAATATGATGGTGCCATCTTCAAAGAATGACCTCTTGCCTCACTAGTAGTCAGTCACAAAAATCAATATATGACATTTATTCAATGAAATACAAATTGAAATTAGTTAGCTTCACTTTTTATTCAGCAAATTCAAACCAGCAATCAATGTCCATGCGTGTATAGACTAGGGAAGTGGGCTTAAAATTGATTGGTGTATTCCTCTGCTAATTACAGTATACAAGCAAATGAATAATCAATTGTTAACTCTGCTCCTTTTGTATTTATTTTAATGAACAAAGCAGTTCTTTCAAAGATCAACATTATTCGTTTGCAGGCAGAACCTACTAAGAACATTACCTAAGTGGTAGTGTCAGAGATTTACTGGTAATTAAAAATACTCTTTTATTTGAGGAACAAATACAAAGCTTCCCTTGCTTTTCTTAAGCAATTGTTTGTAGAATGGTTTTCAACTGCATCAAAAGCCTGCTTGGCAAGGATAAACAGCCTAGTTACCTCTCACTAAGACTGTAGTTAGAAAAAAAAGCAAAACTTGGGCTTTATTAAACACAGATTACTAGGGATTACAAAGCTATGGTACAACAGCATCAGAATTAGAAATATGCCTAATATATATATATATATATGAAAGTAGGGTTGTAAAATTAATAAAAAGTTTTCCATTTTTTGCTTTACTAAAGATCCAACCAATTGATTCCGATAGACAACAAGCTCATTCAGTACATCTTTAATGTGATTATTTTTACCAAAAAAAAAAAAAATAGAACCCATCTGGGAGCAAAGTCCCAGGAACAGAAACACACAAGGCATGTTTGGACCACAATGAGCGCTAGAAGAAAAGGACTTGATCAGCAAACACATAAAGATTTAGGAAAATATTCTGCAAAGCAAGGTACATCTGCATTAAATTCTGGTCTCTCTAGTATCTATATCACTCCATAGCAGTAAATTCGGCACTTTGAAAGGTATGACTCTTTCAGGACACTCTTTTGCCATTTATTATACCTTAGCAGCTAGGTGGTGCAGAGGATAAGTCCTGGAGTTGGGGAAAGCTCATCTTTCTGAGTTCAAATCTGACCTCAGATGCTTACTAGCTATGTGACTCTGGGCAAATCACTGTTTGCCTCAGTTTTCCTAACTGTAAAATGAGCTTGAGAGGGAGATGGCAAACTACTCCAATATCTTTGCCAATAAAACCATAAATTGGGGTCATACAGTGTCAGACAAGACTGAACAACAACAAGCAAGAGAGTAGTTATTGAAGTACTAAAACTTTTTGAAGGGTTATTTAAATTGAAATCAATTACTTTGATTTTGAATTTAAAGTGGTAGAAGTTAAGATTGACAACCTACTGGAAACTTCTCAAGCCTAAGGAGAACATCCAATTATTGAGAATCTTCTTTTAACTTTAAGAAGCTCTTTTACTTGAGGTAAGTCTGAGAAACTATATCATACAACTTCTGCACAGAAAATATACATAGTTGTGCAACATGCTGTAGACAAAACTATGTCTGGGGATAGCTGAATTAATTATAACAAACTAGAAGAAAAAGAGGAAGGTATGGGCGGAGGACAACCTCTGTCTCAATACCCAAACCAGTCAATGCTGCCAAGCATTGAAATGTGCCTTCAAGTCTAAATCATAGAAGTGGTTCTGGGTCCTCTCAAGCTACCTTGAAGAGGAGAACCACGTTGTTCCCGAGAACTCTTCCCAGTTTTACATTATTTTGAAGTTGAGTTATCTTAATAATTGAATCACATACATCTTGAAGTAGAAATAGAGGATGAGAACTACTCTTTATTTACATCTATAAATTGTGTCAATATATAAAATATATCATATAATCTTTACATCTGTAACAACAAATACTATTGATTCTAATATTATTCTCAATATGTTTGGTAAAATACTTGGGACCCACAATGCATCCACAACATTGATATTTTCATACCTTAAATAAACCTTCAGAAAATCAAGGTTTTTTATACAACTTGTCTTAAGAAACTATCACAAACACAGAAATATATGTATTTCCATGTTTTTTCCCCCATATCCCTTGGTGTTTCAGAATGATGTGCTTATTTCACAGGTGTGCAAAGGTAAAGTCTTCTCTGGGGGATGATTTAGTCCATTATACTGTCTTAATGGAGTAGAAGAAGGCATGATTGTCCCACTGTTTGAGGTTCTTTCATACACACTTGGCAGACTTTCACTCGGGGAGGCACTAACTTGATAATAATACTCCTTTAGCTTAGAGTCTTCTGTATGAAAATTAGTATTTCCCAGCTGAGAATGGTGCTGATGGATGACACTTGAACAAAATGTAATTCTATAGGCATTGTCGTAGTGTGATGAAAGATTCTTATTTGTTTGGGATTCCCAGATTAAAAAGGATCTTTGGGGATCCTTTAAAGTTCTTCTTTCCATACTTCCTTGAAGACCTTGGGAATTAAAAAAGGAAGAGTTGGGCTATTTTTAAGCATTTGGGGGGGTGCGTAAAATCATAGTGGAACTGAATGTTGGACAGCAATAGGTTAGAAATATAATCAACCCATGGCTATTAAGAGACCAATTTTCCAGCCTTTTTTATTTCTTCTTTTTTCTATTATGGCCGCCCCACACTCTCTTACTTGTGCTAAAGAAATAAATGAAAATGAAAGTCAAATTAATCACTTCTATTTATTAACATAGCTGATAAATATCACATAGAATGAAAAGGTTGAAACCATTAGCTAAAATAAGATTTGAAGTTTGTACTCAGATTTTATTTATCCATGCTTTCATGTCTCGTATCGCTATGTATCTGAACTTTGATATAAAAAAATAAATACATTGCTGTGGCAGCTTTCCATATCTCTATCTGTTCAAAGGCTTACACTCATTTGTCATTTTTTTCAGTCATCCAGCTAAAGCAATTTTACAGGTGAATGTGATATATGATGCAGTAACATAAATAAAGTAAAGAATTCAAACAATCTTATTTAAAGTTCAGTCTAAAATACGCATAAAGAATGTGAAATGACTCCACAATCATTAGGCAGGGTCCCATGATATTAGGAGACTTTAATAAAGTTATAGTTTAGAAACCATTTGAAAAATGAAAATAAATGTTAGGATGTGCTATACGACTGACTTAGGGAGCACAGGGATTCAATGGAATTGTTAGTGACAAAGAGAAAATGGTAAGTAATTGACTCAAGAAAGCCTGACCCACTAGAGGAAAGGAGGAAGTTAGAATGATCATAAATATAAATGATTAGCTTGAACATATAAGTGAAGGATGATTAACTGAGGTGGGAGAGTGGTGAGAGATGATGACTATGAGTGATAAAAAAAATCACTCTGTTGGTGAAAGGTAAATTGGGAGAGAGAGAAGTATTATTGAGGAAATTGTTGCAATAAACAAATTTTAGCCAATTAGCATGATGGTTCTAAAGATGAAGAAATTCTCAGTGCAAGCATTTATCATCCAATTCAAATGGTTCCTAATTAATTGAGTATAGCTAGTAGAGTAAACTCAATCAGAGATTAATGTTTGGATATTTAGAGGTAGGTAGGTTGCACAATGGATAGAGCATTGGATTTAGAGTCATAAAGAGATGAGTTCAAATCTAGCCTCAGATACTTACTAGCTATTTGACCCTAAGCAAGTTACTTGGTCTTTTTCTGACTCACTTTTCTTATCTGTAAAAAAGGGATCATAATAGCACCTCCCAGAGCTGTCAAGAAGATTAAATGATATAATATTTATAAAGCATTCAGCAAACTTTAAAGCACCAAACTAATTCTAGCTATTATATTAACCTTTTGTATTGAATCATAAGATAGATGCTGATGATGTCAATGCTATAGTTGAGTGTTGAAAGAGTAGTAGCACACAACCTTTGTGTTTCACTCCTATTCCTTCAGAAAAAAAAATGAATATGGGAATTGAGGCATTCAGATATTATTGTCTACATGATATATATCCCAGGGCATCCTTGCACATCACTGAAGCCAATCAGGAATGGAAACAAATTTCAACATGTGGGGATAAACAATGAGACCCACAATATAATCTGCTGAAGAGCCAGGAATCACCTGTTTTAGGCGGAGATCTGTAGCTCTCTGTTGGATTGGACAGAGACAGTCACTAACATCAAGGAACTTCATTCCCAAGAAACAATTACTCTACTTGCCTACAAAGAAGGCCTGTATTCTGGAAAGAGAGAAGTAGTTTGAAAGCATAGGTGCCATTCCATCCTGACTATTGCTAGGCTGTATCTTGTGTTCAGTGAAGTGTATAATAACATTCTAATAATTTCCAGTGAAATAATGTCAATCAAATCACAGATTCAATTCCTAATTATTTTCAAGAAACTCTTTAAGACTTATTATTTATTATTTTGATTCTATTTAACTGTTTACTATGCATTTAATCAGGAACCTTTTGATTTACTGGAACTGAAGAGAATATTATTCAGGATAAGGACCTGACTTAAAAACAATAACAATAAAGGATAGAAATAACAGGTACTTCTCTCAGGCACTGGTTCTTGAAAGTCATATGTCATCTTTTTATAAATAGTCTAGAGGAAGACATTCTTACTGAAAATCACCTTCTCGGATAACACTAAAATCTTCCAAGCAGTAAAGCAATCTAATGCAGCTGCTTAGGAAGCCAGTATAATCTTAGACTAAATTAATAGAAGTATACTATACTTAGAGAACAAGAAGTAGTAGTCCCCTTGTATTATGCTGCTGAAAAGAATATTTAGAGTTTTGTGCATGCTGAAAGTGGTGTTCCAACCTAACTGAATTCCAAGAAAATCCTTCCTGAGAATCTCACATGTTTAGTCAAATTCAACTCCTGATATGCTTGACATTTTGTCAGCATCATAATGTAAAAAAAAGTATCAATTACTAAGTATCTGGGTTTCAGAGTTTCTCCTTTCTGAGCCAGCAGGAGTCAGCAAGAGCCTTCCTTTAATGTCACAATTGTGACCACTTGCTAAATTTTGCTCTGTTAGTCTTACTGCAGGTATATAAAGAGGATGCTCCATAGTTAGACGTGTACACTTACCAGCTGGCTTTTCAGTCATCTGAAGGGATGTTTTCCTGACCCCTTCTCCACTAATATCAGAATCACTATCATTACATTCACTGTCTCCTTTCCCACTGTCCTTCACGCTGGATTCATCTGGTCTTGAATGGATACTGGAAGTCAAAAAGAAGGAGTTACTTTGGTTACACATAAAAATGTTAAACATAAAAAAAGTCAAGCATATTGCTGAGACATAACAATAAATATTCTGAAATTACCCTAAACTTGAAGCAGATTTATCCTCTTGCCACAGAGATGTGGAATGAAAAGGAGCTGAGATTGAACCCTATTAAAGAGAGGTGAGTTGAGGTGAGAATAGCAGTTAATAATTTTTCACCCTTAAATATCAAAATCCACGCAGCAGATACACCAATCAGTCATATGAAACTTTTACCAAAGACATCATGTAAACTCTTCATGGTGGCTGAACTGAACTACAGAGACAATGCACATAGCGCATAAACATATTTGTACCTACAACAACATAGAATCATCAAATCTGTAAGTCTGGTGGGCAGTGAATCTTCTTTGCTAATTAAAATAAACACCACCTCTACCCCCTGGAACTAGCAAACTGAAATCTACTGCAGAAACTCAAACTCTGGCAGGCACTAAGTCAGAATTCTTGTGGTAAAGGTCCCTAGGGGTTCCTAGAATTCCTAAGGCTGGGGAGTGGGGTACCTTAGATTTGGGAGTCCCATTCCTCTCTCGAGATGAGGGAGAAAGGGACACTGCACTGTCCCTCGAACGAGGTGAACTGAAAGTCTCCTCCTCTTCCTCCTCCTTCTCAACTTCACTTATGACGGAAAGACAGTAGGACTCTTTGAGGCTCTCCAAGTCATTACTATCCGACCCTCCAGGAGACCCCCGGCTGCCAGATGTCCAGCTGTCTTCGCTGGCCAGTTCTGATGTAGTGCTGCATTTGAAAAACATCTTCCTCCCGACCAGGCCCCTACCCTGGCACGACGAGGCCACGGTGACGATGGTCACGAGCAGCAGCCCACAACCACCGGCCAATACCCCAATGAAGATAGTGGAGAGGTCAGGTCTCCATCTGGAATCCCTCTGCAGCCGCCCCTGCTGTGCTCCAGCCTGCTCCTCCCTGGAGGGTGGTGGCAGGGGTGGAGGTGGCACCAACACCACATCTCCACCAGCGGGAGAGGAGGGCACGGGAATCAAGGACAGGGTGGCGGTGCAGGAGAGGGACGGCCGGCCGCCGTCCCTCACTGTAACCACCACGGTGAGAGGGTCAGTGGGCCAAGGCGACAGCCGCCGCCGCAATGACAACTCACCCGTGTGCGGGTGCAGTGCCAGTGCCCCGGGGTCGCCGTCGCTGTGAGTGAGGATGTAAGTCAGCTCGGCGTTGAGACCCTCGTCCTCATCGTGGGCTCGCACCTGAGTGACCAGGAAGCCCGGGGGCACCCCGCAAGGCAGTGACACAAGAGCTGAACCATTGGAAAGCAGTGGGAAAATCACCTCGGGAGCGTGGTCGTTCTGGTCCTCCACCACCAGCCGCACCACGGTCCGGTCCCAGCGGGCTGGAGAGCCACCATCTTGCGCCTCCAGCCCCACCTCCAGCCCGGCCAGCGTCTCGTGGTCAAAGCTCCTTCGAGCCCTCAGTACCCCAGTGCCCGAGTCTACAGAGACGTAGGTGGAAACCAGGTCCTCTCCTCGACCCACTTCGGCCTCTAACAGCCGATAGGTCACTCTGCCGTTACGGCCCAAATCTGGGTCCCGAGCAATCACGGTGGTAAGGTAGGCCCCCGGCGGGTTGTTCTCCATCACCGACACTTCGTAGACGGGGCGCGCGAAGAGCGGAGGGTTGTCGTTCTCGTCTCCGACGCGCACGGTGTAGGGCTTCACAGTGCGCAGCGGAGGGGAGCCGCGGTCCTCGGCCACCAGGGTCAGGTTGTACTCGTCGATGTGCTCGCGGTCCAGGGGCGCCGCAGTCACCACTAGGTAGCTGCCCGCGTAGGCCGGCTGCAGTCGGAAGTGCTCGTGTCCATAGAGGGCGCAGCGCACCTGTCCATTGGAGCCCGAGTCCCTGTCCGAGGTGCTGACCAGCGCCACGAGGGTCTCTTGAGCCGCCCCCTCTGGGATGAGAGAGGCCACCCCAGGCTCTGGGCTTCCCGGCGCTGTAGAGGAGGCCGAGACAGAGGCGGCGAAGGATCTGGAGTCGGAGGCGGCAGTCATGGCCACTGCCAGTGGGGTTATGGTTATGTCTGGCGCATTGTCGTTCACGTCGCAGATGTGCACGATGACCTTGCAAGTGGATGCACGAGGTCCTGGGCCTTGGTCCTGAGCCCTCACAACCAGCTCATAGGTGTCTTTCTGTTCATAGTCCACGGGTCCAGCCAGAGTCAGGTGGCCTGAGCGCGGGTCCAAGCGGAAAGGGAACTGCGCCTCCGGAGATGTTCGGCCAGCGAAGGAGAACTCTACTTCACCATTGGGACCCTCGTCTGGGTCTGTGGCGTCTAGGTCGAGTAGCAGGGAGCCCTCAGGAGCATCCTCCGCCAGCTCCACCTCAGTGACAGCGCCGTGTAGGAAGGCTGGGCTGTGGTCATTGGCATCCAGCACCCGAACGTTGAGGGTGGCTGTGGAGGAGCGCGGGGGACTTCCACCGTCCTGGGCCACCACTTCTAGGTTATAGGTAGCCTGATTCTCACGGTCCAATTCCTGCAGAAGCACCAAGTCAGCGCATTTGACGCCATCAGCCCTAGTCTGCAGCTCCACGCGAAAGGAGCTGTGTGGCTTGACCAGACGCAGGCTCTGGAGGGCATTGGAACCCACGTCCTCGTCCACGGCCACTTCCAAAGAGATGTGGGTGCCCACAGCTACACTCTCGGACACCTGCACAAAGATCTCAGAGGCTAGGAAGCATGGCGAGTGGTCATTGATGTCTCTCACCTCCACTTCCACATGTATTAACTGGGATAAGCTGACCACGTCGAAAGCCAGCGTACATTGCAAGGACTGCCTGCAGAGCTGCTCTCGGTCAATACCACTCTCCCCAACGGTCAGCTGTCCGTCAGCCTCTCTCATCCGGATGAGAGAGCTGTTGAAATGCTTCATCAGGCGAAAATGTCTAGGAACCTTACGGGGTGAATCAAACATAGCGTGTTCAGACAGGACACCAATGACTGTCCCAGGAGTCTCTTCCTCATAGATGTGGTAATTCACTGTTTCTGTGCGGAACCTTGCAATCAGGAGCCATAGCAGCGACACAGAGCCTAGTCTACTCCTGCATAGAATGCCTGTGGGAAGCCTAAGTCTCGTGTGAGACATGGTAGTTTAAAAAAAGAGAGGACGGAAGGGAAAAGGAAGGGATGGGGGGAGAGAGAGAAAGAGAGAGAGAGAGAGAGAGAGAGAGAGAGAGAGAGAGAGAGAGAGAGAGAGAGAGAGAGAGAGAGAGAAAGAAAGAAAGAAAGAAAGAAAGAAAGAAAGAAAGAAAGAAAGAAAGAAAGAAAGAAAGAAAGAAAGAAAGAAAGAAAGAAAGAAAGAAAGAAAGAGAGAAAGAGAGAGAAAGGAAAGAAAAGGAAAGGAAAGGAAAGGAAAGGAAAGAAAGAAAGAAAGAAAGAAAAGAAAAAGAGTAAGCTGCAGAATCTCTATAGCTGCAGACTTTAAGACCTCAGAAACATTCCTAAGAGTTAAGGCTGGAAATACTTGCCCTCTGTTAAATACATGTGATCAGTAAACCTTCTCAGCTGTGTAGCCAGTTTTCTCTGCCTCAGGCAAGTGTGCCTTTTCTGAGCCCTGACCCAGAGGTTACATAGTTTAGAATATGCAAATGAGTATCTTTTCTGACCAATCCTCCTTTTCAGGGGCCTCCAAGGTCTCATTATCCCCCTAAACGGACTCACAAAACAGAGTCTAAACAATGTCTCCTGCAGTTCACCATGTGTTAGCATAAATCCTAGAAAAGTTTGTATTTTAAGACAGCTCACTTACTTTCCATATGTACTTTTCATAACTTTCAGGATGAGCAAGCAGGATTTTAATTCTCTGTATTTCTCCCACAGAACAATTATGTAATCCTCTGATGGGGCGTGATTACTTCTCAGGGATGTTTTGAAATAAACATGGATACTACTTTGTTCGATATGGTTTTGGCTCTCTATTCTGGGGCTTCCTTTTTGTTTGTTTTTCTCATATTTTTTATTGACTGGTGCTAGGGAACTACCTCTTCAGTGTCTGCAAACGTCCCATCAGGAAACAACAATTTTCCAAAGTAATCATTTTGGAATAGCTTTCCTACAGCAAAGGAATCATTAATAATGAAATTTCAACCCCTTCCTCTTCTTTTATGTCAGTGATTACTTATCTGTGATAGCAGGGAATGTCAGGCAGGGAGAAAAGAATGTTACCCCAGTCAACTACAAACCAATGCAGTAGGGAATGCTGATAGTAAGGAAAGGGTTTGAGGGAAAGTACTCCAGTTAGTCTTACTAGAAAATTGCCCTGCATCAATTATTTTTTAAAGCCCATGGCTGAAGAAAGTCACGGGTGGTCTGATTTGCTGAAGGCTACAGAAACATTAAACCATCTGTTCATATCACAATAAATAGTTTCATGTTAAGTGCCCTTTATGTGTGAAGTGTTCTAAATGCTAAGCAGCCCAACTTGCTAATGATGGCACTGTTACTAATTCTACTGAATCGTCGACAATGCAGTATGTCCTATAACAAATAGAACAAACTCAGCATGGAGGCCGTGTTCATATGCCGAACCTAATTTTAAAATGAGGTGTGTGGATAACCTGTAATGTTATTGATTCCTTCATGGTTATGTCAGCAAATATTTATTTTTAGACAGTTAAAGTTGATGATCAGAGTCAGGACCTAGGAATGAAAAGCTGGAACTAACTGGCCTTTGATAAGCTCCTTGATGTCTAGATTCTTTAGTAAATATTGCTGCAAGTGCATTCCTAGATCATGCTGTGGCAAACAAGAGCCAAAGGTTTGGTTTTTTTTTATTTTTATGGAAAGCTGTTTAAGTAATGACAATGCTTATTTATATAGGTTTAAATCTGCCATGATTCCACAAACATTTTATTATGCAGAATGCTTTGCTCCTCCTGGGGAATACAGAATAACAAATAAAATGCACCTTTACCCTCTTCAAGTTTACATTCCAAAAAGAGAAATATAACAGCACACAAAACAACTAATATTTAATGGAACATTAAATATACAAGAGAAATATAAATACTATGAAAATTTGAGCAAGGAGATGTCAAATTGGGAAATTAGGACAGGGAGAAAGAATTAGTCAACAAATCAAGTCAACAAGCATTTATTAAGCACGTACTATGTTCCAGAGACTGCGCAAAGCACTGGGAATAAAAAGGCAAAAATAAAACAAAACAAAAACAAACCAGTCCCTGTTCTCCAGATGTTCATATTCAAAATGGGAGAGACAGTGTGCAAACAACTATATATAAACAAGATACACGCAGGATAAATTGGAGATAATCAACAAAGGGAAGATACTAGGCATTAAGGGAGATCAAGAAAGGCTTCTTGTGTAGAAGGTAATATTTTAGTTGGGCCTTGGAGAATGCCAGAGAAGCCAGGAGTCAGAGGCATGGAGGACAGCAAGGAGTCAGAAGGTGGTATGTCTTAGGCAAGAAATAGCAAGGAGCAAAATCAGGGAAAGCATTAACATCTCTTGGAGTTTCTATTCTAGGAGGGGGAGAAAAAATAATTTAGAAATAATTATAATTAAATAGACATATAATAATGAGATCAGCACGACAGCTCTATCGACCTTTAGTTTGGAAAGCAATCTAATACCCATTCTCTCCTACATTTTCCTTTGGAGCCTCTCAAATACTAACTTATCATAAGCTCAGGAGTTCCTCTCATATCCATCCTCCATGAATTATGGAATAGCCAAGAGAAAACTGACTACAAAGCCATCAAGACCTGGGTTCAAGTCTAGACCTCTGCCACATAGGTGTTATGTGACCCTGAATAAGTCACAACCTCTCAGTGCTCTAGGAAACTTTTCAAAAAATGTACATAATAACTTTATTTTATATTTAAAAGGAATAGCAAGTTGTACCTAATAGATTTGAAGTTTCACATGCAATCATCTTTTTTATACTATGCTAGACATGCTTATCTTATTCCATAAATTAAAATTAAAATAATTGTTTAAAAAGTTAAGGGGAAAAAAAAGACTCTAAGTTGCAGAGAAGGTAAGAACCTCAGTATGAGGTATTTTTTCTTCACTCAGAAATCACCTCTACCAGTGAAATCACAGATCCATTCCCTATCCCTAAAATACTAATCTGGACCATCCTCTTCCTTGAGAATCAGCCTCTAAGGATAAAATATAGACTCTTCTGCTTGGCTTTGAAAGCCCATAATCTGCCTCCAGATGACTTTCCCAGGATTGCTGCCCATTTCTCTTCTTCATATGTTCCACATTCCAGGCAATTGGCCTTCTTGTAGTTCATCACAAAGGAACTTCCAATTTCCATTTGTCTTTCCTTAAGTTGCCCCTCATGCACAGAATGCATTCCATCTTCGGTGGAGGTATATACTACTCATTGCTCTAGATCCTGGGGATACAAAGACAAAAATGATACTATCTCTGCCCCCAAAGAAATTTCCCAGTTACTGGGGAGAAATGACAACTACATAGAAAAGTAATTACAAAATGACAACTGTAATGAGAATATTAGAAACTTAAAGGATTGAGACAGGGAGGGAGAACTTTGGCCTATTAGACCACATTATTTTTGATTTTGTAACCCCAGGATCTAGTGTAATGAGTAGTACATGGCCTCTACCTGAGGCTGGCTCTCCAGGAAAAAATAAAAAGCCCAAACAACACATTTTTAAGTTTAACCTGCATTATTCACATTTTATCATTTTCTTAAGTCTAGAAATCAACAAAAGGAAAAATCAAACCCTGATTTGAAGGATTGGTCTATTCCTAATATGTAAATGTTCAGGCTGAAAATTGAATAACCTCTCAGACTCATTTCTGTAATAGAGCCTGGATCAATGATTTCATTGGCATAGAGAAGTAGCAAGGGGGAAAACTCCCTTTACCAATGCAGTTGGCATTATCTCTATAGCAAGAGTTGCCTGGAGCACTGGAAGGTGAATTGACCTAGCCTCTTGGTACATAGGTACTGAATAAATTTTAATGATTGAATAAATATAGTACAAATTATTCACACCTAGATTTCAATGAGACCCCAGAGAGGGATGGTGATAATGAAAATAGAAAGGTATGTCAGATCAGGACATACATAAAATGTTGGTCCCCCAAACGGGACAAACACAACACACTGAAAAACACATTAATATTTTAATACCTTATATTATATTCAGATACAGTTATAGCAAAACACAGAGACATATACCTTGATTTTTCACTCTCTTAGGGCACAGATGTTTGGGGACCAGCAAAACATTCTCCTTTAGAAACCTTTTCTCCTTCCCTAGACACATTTGTCTGTAAAAATGGATACCCAGGTTCAACATTAATAAATGCATTCCATTTCTTAAAAGTTCTGTTGTACATAACTTTCTCACATTCTTATGGTGATTTTTTTTTTTTACTTTACCTAAGGAAATTTCTAGGTATAGTGCCCCCTGAGCCCAAAAGGGACCATAGTTTCTCTCTTCCTTTATTTCCTGTGGTCCCTAAGCTGGAAGATACAAAGAATCATACAAAATTAGAAGCTCTCTCCACATAGGCACAGTAAGTGTTTACTGATATTCTTTCTCCCAGTGGACTCTTTATCCCCACCACCAACCACCCACACCCCCAAAGAAGCTTAATGAAATTGACTATTTTCTTCATAGAATTATTAAATAGGTTCATGATCAGAGTAGACCATCCTCATAATGAAAGTAAAGAATGATCTATAGCTGTTTCTCCAAGTTGTAACAAAATCTGGATGAAAATTGAGATTTGCAGTTAATCGAAAATTTGACCTACATAGTACCAAATATGTGGATTCTATATAAGAAAGAATAAGCTGCATTTAGGAAAATGCTTCCTTTTTCATTTTTTGCTCCCAATATTTACTATAAGGAGTTTGCTACGTTGCTATTTGTATTCATTATTAGGATTATCAGTATTTCATAGCAAATAATCACTTCTTGAAAATATTGCCTTATGAACAAAGGACATCTGGAGTTTTAAGAAAGAACATTTTCTGAAGCTAACATCAGTATTGTGCCAGTTGAATGACAAAATCAGATGATATAGATCCTGTGTGATCTGTCCCCTCTAGGGACCTGTCATCAGGATGCTGTGTTTACAGCCCTGAGTTGCTGCTGGTACATTTGTGTTTCATTCTGTTGGCTCTGTTAGATAAAAATCTGTCTTTATATTAAAAGCTTTGTGGCAGAAATTTGCTTTCTATTGCTTGTTTTCACATTTGCCAGCATATTTCCAAGCTGTAAGTCCATAAAGTGTAGTTTTGATCTCTGTTGGAGTCAAATGTAAAACAAAACAAAACAAAAAGGAAAAGACAACTCTCAGGGAAAAAGCAAAATGTCAGTGAGGACGGCAAATGAAGCAGCAATTTGTGCCTCTTGTTCAGTTTGGTAAAAAGACATTTGGGTGTTTTTAGGAAGCCAAAGATAACTTGCCTCCCTACAGAGTTCACTTTTGTCTCTGAAACAAAGACACATGACACACTAATTTTCACCAAATTGTGGGGAAATCAAGTCCTTAAAACAGGATTTAAACTCTGAGAACATTTAAACAGAAGGCCTCCATACGTTTGTGAAATATAGAATACCAATCTGTAAGCCCTTTACCACACTTTAATATATGTACAAGTTTCTAGGTCAACTAAAGTACATATTGGACTCTTCAAGTATATAGAATATAGTAAATTAGAATGAAGTAGACTACTGACTTTCTAATGTCAACCTTTCCTGTTTCATGAATCTGTGTCCATGCATTTAGAACAAATTAAGCCACAGGAAATTTAATATTAAAGTGTCTAGAAAATTGCGTCCAAGTGTGAAAGTAAGTATGAACTTTTACAGGACGTTGAAACTTATTTCTCGTTAGGCCAGAAACCATTCGGGTATAGTTCGGAATGGATCTCTATACCATTAAATATACTTTCATTTCTCGGCTGAACATTCTGGAGACTTATGAGCATAATGTTATCAAGTGCAATGTTCCTGTCTTCAAGGAGTAAGTCTCAGAAACTGAAGCCATTAAGACTGTTTGGAAGAAAACAAATCAACCCAATGCCTTGATTTTTTTTTCCTTTTAGAATACTTATTTCAAACATAACTAAAGTCAGCCATTGACAATCTTAGCAAAAAAAAGTGAATTATGTCTAGGTACTTCATGTTAAGTTATATTATCTCACATTCTTATGCCATTGCATACTAAATTTTGTTATTAGAGCTTCACTGCACAGCTTCTTCTGAGGAGGGTTACCAGTAAATTGCTGTTATTTTTATTAAATGATTTGGAGAGGAATAATTCAGGACCATAGAGGGCTAAATCAGCCAAAATGCTGCCTGCAAGAACAATATAGAAGCAAATCATTTTTATTGACTTCAAAAACATATTTTTTACCCCAATGGAAATGATAGGGCAGTGCTATAGAAGAGAAAAACTAATCATTAGTACCCCTAACATAAAATAAGGATTAAGCTACATGACCTTCCGCTTTGGAATATATTTTTTCCCCTCAAGTATCAGTCTGTTAATAAAGATATTATAAAAACTACTGTGCTTTACAAACCAGTTCTGATTCATGGCTTTACCGCTGTTGTTAATAATTCTACACTGAGGAAAGGGAAGTCACTAGACTGTATATGGATACTATCCTTTTACTTAGTGACATCTAAAATCTCATAAAAATTGGGCTTGGTAGATAAATAATGGAGTTAATTTTCAGCTAACACCAACAGCATACTCATTCTCATGTTACACGAGAGAAAAGGGAAAGAGAAAGGGAGATGGATAAAGCAAAGACCAAGAGAGAAGTAATCTGGGTAACTCAAATGGATTCAACACTGTCCTTTAACCTCAGTAAGGTGTTAATGTTCTTGGTCTTCAATACAGGCTACACAATCACTCTGTCTTTCACTCAAAAGTGTTTTACTTTTAAGAACATTGAAGCCATCTGACATGAGCTTCCTCAACAAGCCTTTCAATGTCCTCACCTGTCTTTTCATCTTTCCTGCTAGATAACCTTCCTTCTTGTCAAAACTAATTCCTCTATCCAAATCCTACCTTCTTCAGTCACTTTTGTGACCTACCATATCTTTCCTACAAGCATCTTCAATCTCTCATTCTACTGAATCTAGCCTCTCAACCAGTGAACATGCTCAGAACTTCACTATTCTTATTTTCATTTCCCTGCTTCCATCCCCTCAAATAATCTTTTTTCTCTTCAGTGCAAAACTTTTCGAAAGTGTACTCTATGCTGACTGCCTCTATTTTCTCATCAACCATTCACTCCTCATCTCTTAGCTGATTTCCGTTCCCCTCATTCTTTTGAAACATTTGTCTTCAACATCAACACCATTGCCTCCTTAACAAGCAATCCAATGCCTTTGGTCTTTGTCCTTCTGGACCTATCTGTGGCATTTGAAATGGTGGATAACTCCTTTGATTCACTACATTCTCCTCTTTGGTGTAAGACTAAGGTTTCATCAAGAATCCCTTCAATTTAATAGTAAATGTCTTTGTGCATTAAATCTAGGTTCCCTGACTTATTTCAGTGCCTCCTAAATCTATATCCTAACCCTCAACCTGACCCCAGAATTCCAGCTTTGTATTTCCAACTTGTTGCTGGATATCTTCAAATGATATCTCAAGCTCATCATGTTCCAAACCAAGACTATAAACTTCTCCCAAGATTTTGTACATGCACCAAATTTTCCCTGTTCTGATGATGGCATCACTTTAGCCTTCAAGTCACCCAGGCTCATAGCTTCTGAGCCATAACTGGCTCTTGCTTTACCCTCACTCCACACATTCACCCAGTTTCCAAATCCTATGAACTCTTTATCTGAGATGGCTCTCCAAATCATCCTCTCTTTTCTACCCATACCCTAACTGCCTCATTCAAACTCATGCACGTTTCTTACCTAGACTATTGTAATAGCCTGCCAACTGGTCTTTCCACTTTCAGGTTAGTAACTCACACACCAGTTTATCCTTTCTATCACTATCTGAATAATTTTCATAATGCACAGTTCTGATGATACTCTTTTTTATTCATTATCTTCTAGTGGTTTCCCATTACCTGTTGGATAAAATGTATTAAAAAAGTATAAAAATGTATAAATGTATAAAAATGTATAAAATGTATTAAAAAGCATAAAATGACTTTTGAATTCAAGGCCCTCAAGAATCTGACTCCAAAGTACCATTCCAGTCTGATCCTATACTATATCCCTTTACGTACTCTATGGCTCAAGCAAATTGCTCTTCCCTTCATCTCTTATTTTCATATCATTCTTTCCCAGAGATAATCCTGTTTATCCTGTTCCCTATATCCAGAAGGATTTGAACTTCCTCTCCCCATCTGCTTCTTATGATGTTCTTCCATCCCATGGAGTTTTCCCTTTCTTCCAGGTCTAAGATCTCCATGACTCTTTTTCTGATAGCTACCCCACATCTCAGGTAAAAGTGACTTTTCCTTTCCTAGATCTCTTATGGTACTTTGCCTTAACATTCACCTTGAGCTTATCTCACTCTCCATTGGATCATACTTATTCATCTACATGCTTATATTATCCTCATTGGATGGTACTCTCCTTCAAAGCAGGATATATTTTTAAATTATCTTTATATTCCCAGCATAGTTTTTTTCACATAGTAGACATCTAATGAATATCTACCAATTTTTTGAACATGATATTTAATTAATCAATAAGCATTTTTAAATGTCTACCATGTGCCAGACACTATGATGAGCACAAAAGTAAAAGATAGCCCCTGTCCTGAAGCGGTTTGGATTCCATTATGGGAGCCTATACATATATTAGTATATGCAAAATATAGACAAAGTTGGTTTAGAATAGCAGCTGAGGAAATCAGGAAAGGCTTCAATGAAAGTAGTAGTTGAGCTAAGTTATACTGAGAATTCGTTAAATGCCAGGAAGTGTTACAGGCTCCATGGAAGACATAAAAGAAGTATACAAGGTAATATCTGCCCTCAAGAGACTGATTGGAGGTAGGATTGTAACCCTTGTGTCAGAGACTGCCCCATGATCCTAATGGCCCAAATATACTGTACAGTATTGTCTTACTCTCTTAAGCCATAGACCCTGGCAAGGAAACCTGGCACAAATCTCTCCATGCTATGCCCTGCTCCTGGTATATTAAGACCAGAACTGGCTTTCCATTTGCAAGACAGCAATTCAGAAAATTAAGGGAGGAAGGTAGAACTCACAACAAATCCCTTGGAAAAGAGCAGCCACCCTGCAGGGAAGAGTGAGCTCCTCCCCACAGTCTACATGAAATCTGAAGCCTTGACAGTCACGAACAGGCAGCTCCCTAGGCTGCTGCTTCAAGCTGCTGTGCAGCTGTCCCACTCAGCTCCCAGCAGGTCATGTTGAGTGGGTATTGTTCCCTGCAGGACTCTATCCGGCAGTTCTGCAGAGTTCCCAGCAGGTGGCATCATTCATTGCTCTCTAGGTGGCTCCTAGGTTAGCTCAGCATCACTCCTGGTGGGAAGCATCAGGTGTTTGTCTCTCCCTCAGCTCCCCTTGCTCCCAGCAGGTAGTTTTAAGCATTGCCCTCAGATCTGGTCACTTTCTCCAGGGACAAAATAGAAAGGTTTGTTTTTATCTCTTCTCCAGAGGGAAAAACCTCCAGACTTTTCCCTGTTCTGGAGAGGTGACCCATTTGTGCATGCTGTGTATCTCTAGGGTGAGATATTCATTCCACTTGGACCAGACTTCTGACAGCCTCTGGTCTCATCTAAGTTTGTGCAGGAGGCAAAGCCATGCCACTCTCTGCCTTCAAGAAAATTTTAGCCATTTGGGGTTTACAGATGACGAGACGTAAGGCACTGTATTTACAACCAGAGGACCTAGATTCAACATCCAGATGCTCTACTTAATATCTGTGTAAGCAGAAATTGCTATACCTCTTGAGTGTAATTTCAATTTCAAAATAAAGGAATTATGGTCCATGGTCCCTAAAGCCTAGGGTAATAACAATTCATATTTGTGTAGCACTGTGAGGAAATGTGTTCTTCAGAACAAGTCTACTGGGTACATAGTATAAGTATTATTATTCCCATTTCACAGATGAAAACACTGAGGCACTGAAAAGTTAGGTGACTTTTCCATGAGCACACAACTAACAAACATAATGGCATGGTTAAAACCCTGGCTTCTAGATTCTGGGTCCCCATGCTCTTTAAAACAAATCCATTCTTAAACTCCTTCATTATGAAGTTAAAAATCAAGAAACATGACATTTCAGTAAGAAAGAACAAAAAATTATACATTAAACTGGAAACTCCTCTTATCTAGTTTTAAAGTATACGTTAAATTTGTCATGGCAATAACAGAATTGTACGACTGCTCATCTATGTCTTTCCCCTTCTGTTTATTTTTAATGCAGCATTGACACTTTCTTTTTTTCACATTTCTATCACAGCCTACCATTCTCAGTCCCCTTCCAACAAATAAGCACAGCTTAACACAATAAATCAGCACATTCAGGATTCTTTACATTTTCCTATATAGCCTTTAGCTGTCATCCATAGATAATCCATCTAGATATCCTTTCTCCCTCAGATATCTGAAAATGAGATCCTCTCCCAAGAGAGAAATCTCCTCTTATCTAGAAGTGGACCAATTCTCTTCTTCCACACACATACTATCACCCCATCTGCCAGAAATCCAACAGTCTTTTAGTAACCATGAAAGGTCTGAGGGATGGAATTAAGGATCTCACACTTACACATGCTCTCACCCCCAATTTTTCATGCTTTCCAGAATGCCAAAGCACAACATGCTCATGAAATGGGTAAAAGTACTGGTAACCAGTGCTGATCCCATTCAGTAGTCAGGCACATCATTCAAGAGTTAAATCCTCGTGATTATTTTCCTAGACTCTTCAATCTCGTTTAAGAATATGATTTATTCAGACTCTGGCTTAAGTTCCATCCTATTTGCTGCCCCTTCTCTGCCTTCTCAACAGGTTATAAATAAATAGCTTCTCTTCATGTATTAGCATCATTATCTTAGTGAGCAATTCATTTGGCTTATGTAAGACAGTAATAAAACAAGAAATATTACTCACATAAACATATTGTACATTCTGTTTGATTGCTTGACTCAGCCCCTCCAAAAGGCAGAAACCCCTTTAGTTAGTCAGGATTTCATCTTTCATTTTCTCAGATACCATGAAAGGATCAACAATTGAGCTACTGTGTAGTTAACTAATGAATGATCGTCCACATCCAGATTTGAGAGCACTGTTGAAGTTTCATGGATTCTCTTGATCACAGCCACTTGGACAAACAGAACAGCAGGAAGCTACTTCTAGGTTTCCAGAAAACTCCACTTGTTCCCAGATCTGAAAGCTAATTTTGCTTCACTCTGTTCCTGCTACCCTAACGTTGAAACAGTGCACAGCTTAAAGTGATTCTGGAGGCAGATGTCCATATGGCATTCATTGCTGGATGATCAAAATCCGACACTGACAGTAGCAAAGGAATAAGTACAAATCTGGTTGCCATTTTATCATTCCACACCCTGTGTTGCCCCTTCAAGGTCCTTGCCAATACTGCATTTGATGTCATATCCCTTCATCCTTCATCCATAGTCCACTGTCTAAATTAGTCCACAAGGCCAAAATGATGATTCAAGCTATGTCAAAATGCCAGCTCACTGGAAAAAGGCCCAAAATACTCTCCACCCCATCCCTTATACTTAGAAAAGTACCAAGCTCTTTCTCCTACATAAAAAATTTTAACATGATGTACTTGCAAGAAGATTTATCTTTCTCAATGAGCCACATAGGCAGTTAGCAGCAGCAGCACTTTGGAGGTGACTTGAAATCAGACAGAAGATCCTAAAGTCACAGACTGACTGGCTGTTGTTGATTTCTAAGTTTGCATTCTTAGGATACCTGTAGTAGGTGCTCAATATTTGTTAAAATGAATTGCATTCTCCACTCAAAAGTAAAATCCCCAAAGGCAGCTAACATTATAATAAAATTGTCATTATCACATAGAATTTAAAAATACTATAAAATTATATCTATCAAAACAAGAATTACTTAGAAAAAATAAAGCATAGCACAATTATCCTATAAACTTACCACTTGACACCAGTTTTATAAAATGTACTTTTATAATATCTCATGATGCCAAGTAACTCTATACAAAGTGGATATTTAATAAATGTGTTTGACTAAAGCCAGTTAACTCTCCTCTGTTGATTCTTAATTAGGTCAATCTAATTTTTGCTGTGTACTACCCTCAAAGGGGCAAACATAGAATAATACTAATATCTCACATTTTATCCCAACAATCCTGTAAAATGGAGGCAGTGTTGACATTGTCTAATTGTCCCCATTTTATAAAGAAAAAATGGAGATTCAGAGAAGTGATTTACTTACATTCACATAGTTATGTCATCAGAGGTAGAATTCAAACCCAGGTCTCTTACATTCTTCAAATCCAGAACATTTTCCACTACAACAATTTGCTTCTCAATACATTTAATAAAAGCTTACTTCATGGGCAGTCCCCTAGAGTGCCCTGCTCTAATTCAGTGTGAGATTTCCAGTATTGATGTTTAGATTCATTTACTCCCTTAAAAACAATCCCCCAACTTATACACTGGATCTACAGAATGGAGCTGATCAGAAATATCAAACATAATGCATAAGGGTTAAATAACAGCACTGATTGCTTCTCTCTCTTGCATGTTTAAACCAGAAAAATGCCAGCTTTAATTCTAGAAACCGATGCAAAATTTACTGAGATGTAGTCTATTCAGTTACCACGGCAACCACTAGATGTCATCTTTAGAATATCCCGTTGCTTCAGATGCTAGTCTAATATGCGTTGTAAAGGCTATACATACACCCATTGACTAAATAATTGGCTCACATGCAGTTTTAAAGGGTAATCATAACTATTCATGCAGAAACAAAACAAGATATGCAATGGTAGCAGAAATTACAAAGTACGCAGTGTAAAAGTGATGAGCTAGCCTCAATATTTCATTTTTGTTCTTTTTTTTGTTCTCATTTATCAGTTGCTATAGCATTTCTCTTTAAAATGAATGAATACCAGTTTTACTTGCTTTCCTTTTTGTGACTATTCTAATGTTCTGTTTAATTTGATTGTTCACTGAGAGAATCAAGACATCTAATCAGGAAGAAAAGCTACTTGGCTCTCTTAGAAAAGCAAGCGACAGACAAGGTTTCAGTCCAGTGTCAGCTCAAAAATGGCTTTTGTTTCTGAGGACATGAGAAAGATATTATTTAAGATTTGGGAATGGTACAGAAACTGTTAACATCAATTGCCACTTATCTTTTTTTATGAAATATATAAGTTATGTCCATTGGGGACTTACAATGAAAGCTGGAGAAATTATTCATAAGTATTTTAAGTGTTGCATAATTGGGAATGTGTTGTTGTTGTGGTGTTCGTCCCTCGTTGCCGAAAGAGACCACACCATCAGAGAAATTATGACATGATTTGTTTTGAGTGAAAGAAGGCTGTGCAGGTCACCAGCCTCACTTCTCCTCCAGAGCCATCTGAATCCAGTGACCAGATATTCATCAGGATGGCTGGAGATGACCCAGGATGCATTGCGAGACCTTGTCCCCTTTAGACCAAGGTCTATTCACTTAGGGTGAGGTGATGCCCATTCATTGAATAAGCCTGTTTAAGAAGGGGATGACCCCTTTAATGAGTCAAAAATAAATAAATAAAGACAACAGGCTGGGAGGGAAACAGCAACAGTTCTTATTGAATTGGGAATGTGTAAAGGCTGGCAAAAGAACAGGAGCCCACTATAGCTGATCTCTATAGCATCCTGGGAGTGGGATCCTGAAGATCAAAGAGTGAAACATTGCACCAAACACCCCAGAAGAGGAAAATACAGCTGAATTGTGGGTGTGGCACATTGAAAGTCACCACTATAGAGGTTCTTTCCTTGGGAAAGATGTATGACACATGGAAATACCTACTGCGGGACCTTTGGAGGCTTCAGGTTGCTATAATTTTCTTTTATATTGGTTTTCAAAATAGTGTTGTGCTTATTGAATGAGTGAAACTAATGGCATCCCTGCTATTTAGTTGGTCTCCTGCGAAAAGTAGTCTAATGAGAGTAAAGTTCTCAGAAAAGTGGATTCTGTTTCCAAGATATGATGGAAAACCTCCTAAGACTTGTTTAAGATGAATATTCTCAACTTACTAACAATTAATTTAGACACAAATGATACTGCTACCAGTAACCTAATAAGCACTGATAAAGATTTTTAACTCTTGCTGAGCATGGTGGTACACACTTATAATCTTTACTTCTGGAGAATACAAGGCTAGTTGATTACTTAAATCTGAGAGTTACCAGCTGCTGTAGGACTAAAGCCTATCAGATGTCTACACTAAATCCTGCACCAATATGATGAGCTCCAGAGATTAGAGTGCCACCATATTGCCAACAGAGTGACAAATCACACCAGGTAGAAAAGGGAAAAATTAAAGTCACCATGCCAATCAGCAATAGAATCATTCTGATGTGACTGGTACACTTCCAGTCTAAGAAAGAAGAGATAAGGAGATGGAGTCTCCAAAAAACTTTTGAAGTCTTGAGCAATAAGTAAAGGTTTTAAGGAAACGAGTGTTCTTTTCATCAGTAATGCCAATCAAAGGCCAAGGCTTCAAAGATAAAGGAAATTTGGGGAAGTTAACAGCTGTTTAAGAAGATGGTGTCTGAGAATAGGATTTACTTTTCTGGAGCAGTCCTTAAAATACAAGAATGATGGGCTCTTGGCCAGGGATGAAGTGTACCAAACAAGTAGTGGAAATGCACTTGCCTGGAGTCTTGCGAATCTAATCAAAAAGGCTTTAAACTGAATAGGACAGAGAGTGAATACTGCCTACTTCTATCTACCAAGTCAGATATCACGTAGGGTAACTACAGTTTAGAAAGAATAGCGGGAGAGATGCCAAAAAAAAATCATTGCAAGCACAATCTAAGAAAGGAGACAACAATAAAATCTATAGCCTCAGAAATCTGCACTTAAATGGATTCTGAGTAACAAGCCAAGTGAGTAAGATTCTACCTCAAAACGGCAAATTTTGACTTATCCCTGAGATTTAAAGAAACTGCATGGCCCCAAATGATTCACCTTACTCAAAAGAGGAGAGAGGAAATGGCATTGTGTGTGTGTGTGTGTGTGTACATATGTTTTTTTATTATAAATAAATTTTTTTTATATTTTTTATTATAAATTTTTTAATTATAAATTTATTTTTTATTACAAATAATGTTAAGTACCACTACAAAGAACCCTTTGTTGTTATTCAGTCATTTCAGTTGTGTCCAAATTTTCATGATCCCATTTGGGATTTCTTGACAAAAATACTGGAGTGATTTATTATTTCCTTTTCCAGCTCATTTTACATATGAGGAAACTGAGGAAAACAGGGTTAAATGACTTGCCCAGGGTCACACAGCCAGTAAATGTCTGAGGCTGTATTTGAACGCAGGCCTTCCTGATTCCAGGTCTGGCACTCTATTCATTGTACCAACTCACTACCCACAAACAACTCGTTAGTTTTAATTATTAGCCTTACTTACATTTAAATAAATCAAAATATAAAGTGTCATAAAGCACATTTTTCATTCTTTGCCTTTAAACCTCCATTAGGATACTTTGCCCATTTTTTTCATGTACTTTTCCCTGTATTATCTTGGTCTATATTTCATTCATCTTGTTCTTTTTTCCACTTTGCATTGCAAAGATATTTTTTTAACAGGGAGCTACATTTCATACCCATCAAAATGGCAAAAATGTATACATATACACATATATAAAAGCAATAAAATTGAATAATGGTGGAGTTATGGGGGGAAGATATACTAATTCATTGCTTGTGGAATTGAAAACTTATAAAATCTTTTTCAAGAGCACTCTAATAGTACGTAGCAAGAGTCACAAAAATAATCATTCCCTTTGACCAAATAATTCCATTGACATGGAAGAAGGGAGGAAATAAGTACCTACTGTGTGCCAGGCTCTATGCTAAGCACTCTTCATAAATATTATTTCATTTGAACCTTGCGAAGTAGGTGCCATTATTATCTCCTGAACCTCTCAAAAACTCTGTGAAGTAGGAGCTATTATTAAATCCATTTTACAGTTAAGGAAACTGAGGCAAACAGAGATTAAGGTGATTTACCTAGACTCATACAGCTAGTAAGTATATAAGATCATATCTGAACTCAGGTCTTCTACAGAACTCTAGCCACTATGCCACCAGCTGCCTCTACGATGCAGTTATACCTTGATGGTATTATCAACAACAAAAAAGAATAACTCTGTATATTAAGAACATATATTCATGTGAATAAATACAGGAAGAAGGATTAGAGAAAGCTTGGTAGAGAACATCTAAGTGAACATAAATGAAGTCAGGAATAGAAGTAATTCTGTTAAAGTATTCTATAGACTTCTGGGATGAGGAAAGAGGAAACAGACAAAGAGTGAGGGAAGAGATCGCAAACCTCTTTCCAGTAGCTTAGAGTCTTAGAGCATGGGTTTGCTAGCCATCCACTGTATCCAGAACTGGGTTCATGCCCAAAGGTGGTGGCAGATCAGGAGTTGTCAAGCATTCATAGGAAGTCAGTAGGAAGAATTCCAACAGACGTAGTCCTAAATAAAGCTGTAATTAGATTTCCTGTGCTCAATTGTGCCTAGGGTAATAGGGAAAATATGTGCTAGAAGTCAGTGAGAGAGATTCTTTCCCTTTTCCTTTCCCATAGAACCCTTCTCTCAACTTCGTAAGAATCACCAACAGAGGCTCAACAATCATGTATTCAAATCCTTTGAGCATGCTGTGGCATAAGAGGTCCTGACCAGGAAATTTGAAGTCATTTATATTTGCTAGTCACTGTCTCCCTATCTCCTCACCTATCTCTGGCTCCCTCTTAAGCATATTCATTTTTTCCTTTTCTAGCATAAAGAACATTCTCCTTGAAAAAAGGAGAGAGAAGTAAGAGAACAGTTTAATTCACTTTCTCTCTGTCATCCTTTAACATTAAGCTATCCACCAGAAGTAATGAACCTCTACTTCTTTGCTAATCTCCTTGTGCCCAAATACAGCTTAAAGAAATTTTTTATTTGTCCTTGGAATTTTTCACATATCTTACCTCATTCTGAGCTTTAATCTTCCCAGAAATATGCTTACAAGTCCATGCCATTTTTTGGAATTTTGATACTGTTACATATTTCTCCTTCCATCTTTCTGAATCAGAAACCATTGAAGAATTCCTTATAATTCCATATAGAGCAACTTTAATAATTTCCCAGTTCCTTCCCCATGGGAACTAGTCATAATTATGTTACTATAATTTTATTTATAAGAACCTCTTACCATTCTTAATATTTCCCTTTAGATTCTCTGAAGATAAGATCACACTTCACTTTTCCCTAAACTTTGGAAATTTGTTCTGTTACCTATGGTGTGTATCTAACTACGATCAGCATATTTCCCCTGTTGATTATCATATGCAAAAAATAGGATGATTTGGTTACTTTCCATCAGAGTTCCCATTGCTTCTAGTTCACCAACCAGTGCCTCCTTGTCAGTAAGAATTAGGTACCTAGGTACAGCTTACTCTCATCACTTCCGCTACAATTTGGAAGATGAAATTACAATCTTGGTAAACCAATAATTTAATAGACATTCTATTATGAATTGTGAAATGAGACTTAAAATTTCCCAACAATGACTTTAGTTTGTCTCTATGGTATTTTTGTGACTTTCATCAATAATTCATTGTCCCATTTCTTCCATTAGCATGAATGGTCCATCTATTCCAGAAAATAAGGCTGGGTTCTGTTGCTTTTGCCTTTTACCCTTACCCACCACCACCACCATCTCTCAAGTTCAAGGATTTCCAAATGGATGTCTACTTTTTTGATATAGTACTTATCTGCTTCTTCTTTTTCTTAATTCTATGTCTTTTGAATACATAGAGCTAAAGTTAATAAATATTTATTAAGCATCTACCATGTGCCAGTTACTGTGCTAAACAATGGAGATACAAAGAAAATGCACAGGATAGCCTCTGCCTTCAAGGAACTTGCAATCTAATGAGAGAAAGAAATTCACATGGGGACAGAGGACCACCTAGCACAGGGATATAATGAAGTACTTGCAATGAGAGCAGGAAATGATGAGTGAATGCTCTGGGTCCCCACCTTAAATAATGATGGATCTAGGAGGAACTCTGATGTCAGAGGGGAGGACAAAGGTAAATGAAATGTGTGTTTCAGAATTTATTTAATCTTACAAGATTATGATCATTTCTATTTAAAAATGATGAGATGAATGCCTTAGATACCTTCCTTAAATAGAAGAACTCCCTTCCATCCTCTCCAGTCAGGGAGAGGGAGGAGCCCAAGGAGCAGAGGATACCAAGGAGGTGTGATTTCAGAAATATACCCTTCCAATGATGAGTATCAGCCCAATACGTCTTCTCTCTAGGTGATGTCTATGACGTCACCTGTACCTTCTTACCTTAATATCTCAAGTTTTTTCTTTCCATACTCTGTAATAGTATATATACATCTGAGACCATAAGCACTTTTCCTTACTCTTTTCCAAATTATTTCTCTTGGCGTGCTGCTAGAAACCTCTTCTAGTGTTATTCTTCTTTCCTATATCATACTTTATGCCTCTATAAAAATCCATTTTAAAGTTTTATACCTTTTCCCATTTTATTTTCAGTTTAAATTCCCCTTGTTCAGATCACTGAGCCTCCAACCCATATCTAGTGAGATGTATATTGTCTTACCAAGAGCCCATTATGCCTGTATCTTAAGCCCTAATCCACATTACAATATTAAATTATTTGATACCATTACCTAGTCATCATCAATGTCTTTCTTTTTCTTCTGAATTCCTAAGCTTTAGTTGGAAGGTATAATGAAAATACCACCTTTTCTTTAAAGTCTGTTAGTGTATAGTCCAGAATTTCATAACTTGATAGAAACTACAGATTCTTTCTAGATTGGTTTGCTTGACTGATATGGAGGAATATGTTTAGAGTGAGTGGGCGTTAGCATTTATCACCACATGCATCACCAGATATTAGTGATAGTGGATTTAATGACATTTATCAATCTGATAGCCACTTTTATTATACAGTTCATCTACCAATGACCAGATTAGATCTCCTGGGGCTACTTCCTGACAAATCAGGAGAAAGTCATCCACCAACACCTTCATTTTACATAGTTGTCTCAGAATTTCTGAAACTGTAGCATTCATTTAGTCTAACTCATTCCAGAAAGAGAAACCTCACTATAACACATCCAAAAAGTAGTCATCCAGCCTTTGCTCGAAGAGCTACGGTGAGGAGATGCCTACTACTTCCCAAGACTGCTCATTCCACTTTAGGATAACTCCAACAATTTGGGCATTTTATTTTTCTTGACAACAACTCTAAGTTTGACATTGTAATTGGAACCTATTATTTCAAAGGTCCCTCCAATGAGATCAAATAGATCTAATATCTTTTGCCATGACAGAATTTCAAATATTTGAAGACCATTAGTGTGTGTCCTCTGAGCCTTCTCCAACTAAACCTCCCCAGTTCCTTTACTTGTCCCTCTATGTCACAGACTCAAGGCCCTTTATCATTCTGGTTGCCTTCCCCTAACAGTTCTTAAGTTTATCAACGTATTTCTTAAATTGTGCTGCCCAGAACTGAATCTAGAATGGAATATATGATATTAACAAGACTGAATATAATAGTACTATAACCTCCTTATTTCTGTAAGCTATGGTTTTCTTAAAGGAATCACAAGATTGCACTTTCTTAGCTGCTATCTACTTATACTGAGCTTACAATTCACTAAATCCCCTAAATATGTTTTCAGATAAACTACTGTCTAACCATGTCTCCCCTACATTATACCTATGAAATAATTTCATGACATAAGTTTAAAACAACATTTATTCTTATTAAATTTCACATGACTAGATTTGGTCCATTATCTAGCTTTTTTTTTGATCCCAACTTTCTGATCAAATATGTTACCTATCCCTCTCAGCTTTGTATCATCTGAAAATTTGATAAGCATACTATTTGTGACTTTATACAAGTAATTTATAAAAATTTCACACTATGCAAGGCTAAGTGCTGACATCTAGGAAATTCCACTGGACACTTTCATCTGAATTGTGACTGAACCATTAATGACTTCTTTGAATTTGACCATTTGGCCATTTAATCTAATTGTATGAGGGGGTACATTTCTATTTGCAAGTCAAGTTGTCAGGTTAAGTCAACAAACAAATATTAAGTGCCTACTATGTTTCAGGTACTGTGCTAAGCATTGGGAAAGAAAAGGGAAAAGAAAACAGCCCCTGCTCTCAAGAACCTTAGTCTAGTAATAAAACAAATATAACTGATTAAATTCTTTGTTTAAACATAAGTAAACTATACCTATGGTATTCTCCAATCTACCCGTTTAATATCTCAGTCAAAATGAAATAAATTTAGTCTACTATCTTTTATGATCATGCTGACTACTTATGATCCTTTTATATCCTGAATGTTCACTAACCATCTTTTTAATAACACATACTAGAATTTTATTGTGAATAAGGCTCCTGATGATAGTCTGCAACTTCCATTCTCTTTCCTTTTTTGAAATTTGGGATATTTGCCCTTCCTGGGTTCTCCTATCCTCTATACACCTTCATATGTCACTAACAGTGGCTTAGTAATCACATTTACAAGCTCTATCTGTTGCAGAGGAAGTACTTCAAGTAGGCCAGGTTTCTTGAATTCATTTAAAGACTCTCTTACTATCTCTTTATCTTGAATATCAATTGCCTATTAGCCTTTTTTGTTTGTTTGTTTAAGTTTTTCTAGATCAAAAGTCCTTTTGGCAACAAAAGCATATAGGGATGAATTTCACTGGTATAGATGTAAAATTCCCAAGAAAGAAAACTTTCTCCAAACAGGATGACTTCTCTAGTTTTGAAGAGTTGCCTAGAGCATTGAGGGGTTAAATGCATAACTTGAATTTCCAGAAAAGATTGGAGCATTTTGTGGAAGACTCTTCTAGTTGGCAGAGATAATGATGACTCCAAGATAAGTGCTCACCTGAGGAATGGTGGTGAGATCTTTGAAAAAGAGAGATTTTCTTCACTCCTGCTTGGAAAGAGGACATGCATGGTTCCAATCTTTCCTCAGGGCTGACTCAAGATATGTCAAGAGTAATAGTTGGATCAACTTTGGAAGGCAGACATGTTGGCAAGGCTGGTGCCTCAACATATCTCTGATTTCCAGCCTCTCTCCTTAGAGACTTTAGGGAAATTCCCATGTGAGTGAAGTTGGACCACTCTCTTGGTTAGGCTGAGATATTTTGTTCACCCCACTGTGGAGCTCATTCAGTCTCTATATTTTCTGTTCTATTTTTATTTGTGTAATTTCTCTAGTGTCTGTTTGCATTTTGTGATGGTCTTCTGTGTAACCTACATTTGGTGGGAAGTAGTTAAGCCTGTAGGCATAAGCTTGGGACATACTTCCTCTTTAAGAGATAAGATCCAGGAAAAGTCAGTTTTTTAACCCTAAAATTCATGCATTTAGGTCACCAACATTTAGAAGGACAAATAGATATAACTCTCAATATCCCTCTCTCAGACGAAAACAGAGCAAACAGCTTCATGGTTTCCTTCTACTCCCCTCGAAGCAGGAATCATAGTCTACCTTAGAGAAGGATAAGTAAGAGTCCAAAAACATCCATCTATGCCTCCTTTCAAGCAGCATTAGACAATCCTTTTGGACATACTCATAATCTGTATGGACAAAATACACACCTTAGAAGTAACTTGCCAGTATGTATAAAAGGCAATACTTGAGCATAGGTCTTCCTGACTTGGATTTGCTTCTTTACCTACTATGCCACATTGTAGCAGAAGTGTACTAAAAACTGAGAAACTCTCTCTTCACTCTATTGTCAATTATCATTGTGCCATCCACTTTGAGCACCATACCTATTCTTTTTAAGCATTCTCTTTTTTTCATTTTGTTGTTCAGTCATTTTCAGTCATGTCCAACTCTTCATGACCCCATATGGGATTTTCCATGGCAAAGATATTGGACTGATTTGCTATTTCTTTCTCTAGTTCATTTTACCAATAAGGAACCAAGGCAAACAGGGTTAAGTGACTTACTCAAGGTCCCACAGTTTGTAAGTGTCTGAGGTCAGATTTGAGCTAAGGAAGATGCCTAGCATTCTATCCACTGCACCTCCTAGCTGCCTCATTTTTTTCCAAATAAAACAAGACAAAAAAATCATTAATGTTGTCTTTCATTTTCCTAACAAAACTCTCCTCATTCTGAGCTTTATCACTAATCACTGTATCGTGCCATTGCCAACTCCTCTACACCCCCTCCACAACTACTTCTATCATCTCCATCCTAAAAATCTTCTTTCTATTGGCAAGAGTCATATCTAAAACAGAATTTTTCTTTGTTTGTTCTTTTGCCCTTGAAGGATGAAATTTTTAAGGAATACAAAAAATTATTAATTGCTGGCAGAAATCAGAATAAAATGGTGCAAAGAGAAGTTACTTATGTAAGGTCATGCAGAAAATTTATCAATAAAGTCAGGATTAGAATCTCATCCAGGAATCCAGTGCTCTTTTCACTATACCACATTCCTGGATAACTTTTCTATTATAAAATTTTACATCATTTCCATGTTTCCTCAAAATTTCCTCTTTTAATATACCTTCTTGACAATTTCCTCTAACTAGATTACAAACACCTTGAGAACAAGAATTTAGTGATTTTTTTTTATCATTGTACCCCTAACCACTTTAAGGACCACAAGAATCCCCAAGCCTTGCATATAGTAAAAGTTGAATCAATTTTTGCTGAATTGAATTAATATTAGAATAATGTTTATAGATTCTAAATTTTAACTCTATTAATTGATACAAAAGGTTTTTTTTAAAAAAATTCTCTTCCTTTTGCTATTCAACTAGACCCTTTTATTAGCATTTTCTCCTAGGTGTAAACATAAAAATCTGTCAACTGCAAACTTTTGGTCAGAGACCTACTCATTTCTGTACTTTCAATTTTTCTTTTACTATTTTTAAAAATCAAGATAGATATGGCATCAGTTTCTGAATTTCCTTTTACCAATTTCTCAGGCAATAAACTCACTGAGCCTTGACCCCTTAAACTCTTCCAGGAGAGAATTTTAACACCTCTATTATTGCTTTTAGATAGCAGTCATCTCTAAAAATTTTGTTTACTTCTTGTTTGATTAGCTTATCGATATGTGGCACAGAGCAGTTCCCATGTAAGCACTTTAGGGATTAGAACGTTTCTCCCAAAAGGAATAATTTAAAGTAGGTTTAAACTTGCTTCTGGGGGAAAAAAAAGACTGGAGAATTTTCTCTTTAATAGGCCAAAGGCCAGGGCACCAGTAGCACAGTCATCTTTGCATCTTATAAAATGCAAATGCAGCTTTCAGGACAAATAAGGAAAAACTGGGACAGGAAAAGAATAGAAAATGGAGGCCATCTGGGGTTTGAATATGCAGTTAGGGCTACCCAGTCCTTCAGACCCCTGAGATTTCAGTTAGGCCTTTTCTGCCTTAGATTATTCAAGATGTGTGGGTCCTGAAAACTGTCTGCTACAACATAGTGCATTATGACTGGACAAGTAGACTATAAAAGTAGAAATTCAACTCTGCAATGCAAATAGGGCATTAATAACATGCCAAACCAGAAATGGGATACACAGATAGAGACGCAACGAAAGCACTAATAGACAAATCCAAACCCTCGTCAAACCCTTCTCTAGTGCTCCTGACAGCAGGAAGCCAATTACTTGGGGGGAAAAATGAGGTTTGTTTCATGAGCACAATATTACAAATGCAGCTCCTTGATCCTGACATCAAGGCAGAACTTTGCATTTCCAATAGAAGCTGGCAGTGTTTCCCGGTTGATGGCTTGGTAGAATTTACCTCCAGGGGTAAAGCCAAGAGAGGACTTAAGATATGAAAAAAAAAATCAGCTTATTGATTCCCTAAGCTCAACTCATGTGATTACCATATGGTATATGATACTTAGTACATTTTAATTCAGAAAGAGAAGATTATTTGTAATTGAAGAAAAATATGGTATCCAGAGAACAGTGGCTAATACCACAGCAGGAGTCTCAGGCAACCTCAAAAGTATTTCTTGATTGCCAACATGACAAGTCTTTAATCTTTTATGGTGGCATTTGAGGGCTGATTTCCATCAGAGGAATAAGAGGAGAAAGATCAGACATACCAGCCATTTCAATACTTAATGCTTTAATTATCATTATTTAATAATGTAATATTCCCTAAGAAGAAAAAAGTATACATTTTGGAAGTTCACATAAAAAAAAAGATGTTTTCATTAAAAGATCATCATTGCCCTTAGTCTAAACACAAACAGATCTAATTCACTTGATTTTGTTTGCATATCCTTTTCCTTCATTTTCTGGTAAACAGATAGTGAGATTGTTAATTACATCACACAGTATGCTTAGTTAAATGCTAGTGTGAAGGGCTTCTCTGTGCTCTTAAACATCTGCCAAGTTTCCTGTGAGGAAAGGATACATTCTGATATGAATGAATGCCTGGGAGTTCTCAGGAACATTTGGGAAGCCTCTGGCATGATAGAGAAGAAATACGTGTCATGTCAAAATGAAGGAAAAATTCACTTTTTTCCCTATTACTATATCTAACCATCTTAGAAATTAAGTATAAACTGGTCATTTGACCCAGAACTCTAACTAATGGATCTACAAAGCTGACATTCACCAAGCAATGTCTTAGAATGACCAATGTATCTCAGACAGAAATCTGCTACCCAGTAAGGGAACAAATGAAAGAGAAGCAGCATGTATTTAATTTTTTCAAGCCAGCTTCCTGACTCACACCCTGGTGGATTTTGTACAGTGTTGTCTGCTCATTTTCTAAGTTTTCAAGTATTTTTCCCCTAAATAACTTTTAACTACCTACTCTGGTAGATATCAAGATTTGATTATAGATATTTTTCTATAATCATAACAGCACAGTTAAATAGATAGCAACTCTACCTTAGAGACAGACATGGATTTAAATCCCATCTCTGATACATACTGACTGTGGAAAACAAAGACTTACTTGCTATTCTTCAGATATGTCATTGTATCTCCCATCTCTGTGCCTCTGTCCTGGCTGTCCCATATGTCTGGAATGTAGTCCTTCTCTACCTCTGCCATCCAGGATACAGCTCAAACTCCTCCTTCCACATGAAATCTCTTCTGATCCCCTTTATTGCTAGTGCCTTCCCTCACCAAGCTACCTTTTTATTTTAGCTAAAAATGGCCAAGGTCTCCCACTGCATCCTGGAATATCTGGTCACTAGATCCAGATGGCTCAGGAGGAGAAAGTGAGGCTGGTGATCTTGCACAGTCCTCCCTTACTCAAAACAAAGTTAAATGCAAGCCATATCATCATTTCTCTGATGTCATGGTCTTCTCTGAAAGCAAAGGACAAAAACAACAACAACGTTTACCTATTTACTCTATAAGTGTACAGGTTCTCACTGTTCGTCAAACATAAGACCAGAGACTATTTCACTGTTGTCTTTATATCCCAGAGCCTACTATGGGAACTGGCACATAGTAGTTACTTAATAAAAGCCCATTGATCAATTGATTGATTTGCTGCTACAAGTTACAGATCCGCTTTGATAGACGAGATGTTCTGACCAAATTCTATATACCATTAAAATTACAGGCTTGGTTCTCCAACCCTCCACCCACCAAATCTTTTTTCTCTGTCATACCAAAGATCTAAATATTTGGAAATATACACCTTTCTGATCACTACCCCCCACAAAGTTTTTTCAAGATGCACAGGGTTTTATAGAAAGAGTCATCAGAACAACCTACTAAGTGAAATCTTAGAAAAATGGGAGGAGAGAATCCCATCTACAGGATGTGTAAAGAGCACTAAATAGATCATTCCCACAGAAGATAGGCTAAAATGTAAGTACCCAGGAGACAACTCATACTCAAACTATGCCTGCATCCCATCATCTGAATACAGTATCCAAAGTTCATTTCATACTAATGTATAAACTCTGTTTTTATTTTATGGATTGAGCTGTTGATCACTTGATCTCATTGCTGCCTTGGTATGATATGCAATCAATAAAAACAAGCATGGCATCTGCTAAAGTGGCTGTATAGATTGAGTTAGTCATCTCCTTGGAGAAGTCTTCAAACAGATGGCCATGAAAAGGAACAGATATAAGTGACTGAGGTACTACTAGATAAATTTCAAACTCTTATGTCAATTGAATAAATGATATTATTAAAGTATATAAGCAAAGAGATATAGGGGTACAAATAGAAGGAGAGCCATGGAAGTTATTTGTTTGAATGGAAAAGATCCAAGGGGAATGGTCTACCTTCCTTTCAATTAATCCCTATAAAGTTTACTTTATGTTTAAACAAAGCTAGCAAACCACTGGGATGCTTTTCATCTGTGTTTTCCCCAGAATTTATGAACTCTCAGGAATTGTGTACTCATATCTAGGGCAGAATACAGCATGAATTACTCTGAATTATTTATGGCAAGATACTAAAACATCCTTTTTTAATCTCAGATTTGAGTTTAATAGAATTGGTTCCCCGCCCCATTCCCCCGCTGGTGAGATGCTAAGAGCATGCAGCTATGTTGGCTCAGAGTCATGCTGCACTACATAAGCCAGCATGGGTGGACTTTGTCCTGATCTTCCTTTGCCTCCCGTTGCTGTTTAATTTTGTGTGTTTGCAGATAAGAATGAGGATCTAAGGATTGGTTCCTAAGGTTTTTGTTTTTACCACCCAGGGCTTCCAAAAAGGGTAAAAAGTGGGATGGTTTTAAAGCTTAGATGGGTATCTTTAAAAAGGGTTATAATTGCAAAATTAATTGTTACATCCCTTAGTGTGAGGTCAAATCCATATTAAGGACAATTGTGGAGCTACGAAGGTAACTCCATAGTAGTAGATCCTGTGAAAGCATCAGTACAGTTCTATGGCTAGATTTGGGAGGAGGGTCTGAAAACTTGGGTGGTAAAAAAAAATGCCATCTTAGTTTTCAATAGCCTCTAGCTGAAATGTATAACTTCCTTCAATTATGAATGTAAACAACAAATCATCTTTCTGAGAAGGGGTGCATAGACCTCATCAAACTATCAAAGGAGTTCATGACACACAAAAAGAAAACTTTAAAAGTCCTACTTTAGAGAAAATTTTTCTCCTCTTCTTCAGTATCTTCATAGACCTTCAGACCATCAACAATGAGTCAAATAACCTTCTCAAGAGCTGAACTTGGGGAAAATGAAAATAAAATGACCACTGAAGATCCCTTAAGACTTTCTCCTACTGGTTCAAGTTAATTGACCTCCAGTACACAGTATAACATATAAATGTCCCAGACTTGTTTTTACATTTTGTCTTCTTCAACTAATAGTATTAACTTATAAACACAGAGTTCAAAGGGCTCCCTCCCAACACACCTTTGAGGTAGGTGGTGTATTTGTCCTTACAAATTAGAAAACAAAGTTCTTAGAGAGTTGAAGTAATTTGCTCAAACCCATACAGCTAAGAGGTGTTAGAATCTGGGATCAAATAGATCTCCTGTCTCCAAGATCACTCTTTCTCCTACAACTTACTGTCTCTTGTTTTGTTTTTTTTTTTAATATCTGCTATTTGTAGCTGGTAATCTTAGGATGAGTATGAAATATAAAAATATATTTTATTCCATTACATAAAAAGAAAAGAAAAGAACTTAAATTAAGATTGATATGGCCTGATCACAAACCTGGAACATTTTTTTTAGAATGTTTAGAACATTCTTTAGAAAAATTAGCATCAATGACTCTCAGTTTACATAGATATTTTTAGGTTAAAACAAGGGGATTTGACCTACAAATCCCACTTCTATGCAAAACCACAAGAGATCAAAGACCAAAAGAAAGTTCCCATGTGACACCAAAATATCCATAACAACACTTTTTTGTAGCAAAAAATCTAGATGTTCATCAATTAGGCAAAGACTAAGAGAATTGTGGTACATGAATGATATAGAGCCTTATAAAAGGATGAATTTGAAGAATTCAGAGAAGTATGAGAAGGCATACAAACAGATCCAAAGTAAAGCGAGCAGAAGCAGAATAATGATATACAAAATAACTCTAATAATTAGAACAAAAAAGAATAAAATGGGTACTGTAGTTATAATGACCAAGCTTTACCCCAGAGAAGAGATAAGAAAATGCATCTGTTTCTCTTCTTTGTGGAGATAGAAGCCCATGGATATGGAACATTGGATACACTGTCAGACTTGATCACTGTGTTGGTTAGTTTTACTGAAAAGTTTTTTTTCATTCTGTTTCTTTTTTAAATTTTATATTATAAGAAATGGTGAACAGACTGGAAAAGGGGAAAGACATATTTGGAAACAAAGGTGATATTAAAAAAGTGATAGTTTTTTTAAACTTGATGGTAAATGTCAAACTTATCTGTTCACATTCAAAGTCTTTTTATGTTAGCAACACAGAAAATGCGACCTAGTGTGCTTGGGTTTTACTGAAACATAATGTATGAAGGTGATGTAGTAAGAAAGACAAAGCTAGAATGCAGAGTGCCTTAAATGCCCATATCAGAAATTTAAATTTTATTAAGAGGAAAAGTATAGAGCCATTGAAGATTTTTTTATATAAAAAAGTACAGATGATCAGGGTGGTATATTAGGAAGAATACTGAAATAATGATTTGGAGAGAGAGTTAAAAGGAGCCAGACTAGAGCCAGGAGGCTTTTTGTGTAAGCAAGAAGAGACAAAGGTCAGAATTAGGACAATTGAGTGCAAATAGAATGGGTTAGATATTGAAGATGATGAAAAAGTTAAAATTATCTGCCCCAGTATTTGTTCTTTTGGTTAGGTGATAGGGATTAATCTAGGGTCTCGGACCTTGAAGATAAAAAACAATCAGAAGTCAGAGCCTTCAGAAGTCCAGGCACCTGGGAGGCTCCTAAATATGGAAGTCTAGAATCAAGTCTGTGCTGGGTCTTGCACTAGCCCATTGTGGATACCCCAAGGAAAGACCACTGGGACCCAGTCCAGCAGTAGTTGACTTAAGGATTCATCTGAAAGTGATGTCATATGTGAACTTGATGGGAATAAATAAAATGTAGAAACTCTGTTAAGGATGAGGTGGTATAGGCAAAAGTGTGCCTGTGTTATGTTGGGGGAAACATTTGATTTTTGTTACTGTCATAGCTTCAAAATAAATATCCCCTTTGAAAGAGCTAATTGATGTAAATTAATTAAATAAAACTGAGGTGCTGGTTACTGGTGGCTAAGAGTGGAGGAACATACCCAGAATAAGAGTTCAAGCTAATAATATTAGAAAGACATTCCATCCCCTTCAAGGTGTACCTGTGAATCTGAAGGGGAGATGCAGAAGACTGACTCTGGGGTAGTGAGCCCATAGAGTATTTGCCACACATGGATGTACAAGTTACCTTTCCCAATAGAATGTGTTTGTCCTTCATTGCCGAAGAAGACCATGCCTTCAGAGAAATGATGACATGACTTGCACTTGACTTTGTTTTTTGAGTGATGGAGGGCTGTGCAGGTTACCAGCCTCACTTCTCCAGAGCCATCTGAATCCAGTGCCCAGACATTCATCAGGATGACTGGAGATGACCCAGAATGAGGCAATTGGGGTTAAGTGACTTACCCAAGGTCACATAGCTAGTGAGTGTCAAGTGTCTGAGGTGAGATTTAAACTCAAGTCCTGACTCCTGTACTGGTGCACTGCACCACCTAGCTGCCCCTTCCCAATAGAATATAAGCTCTTTGAGTGCAGGAAATACTTCATTTTTTTCTTCATATTCCTAGGTCCTGAAAGAGTGTCTGGCATATAATAGGCATTTAATGAATGATTAACCATTGATTGATGGATGAATAAGACAGAGAAGTCAAAGAGCTAGAACAAGAATTATAAGTGTGCTCTGTCATGGAAATCAGGGGAGCAAAGTGGTTATCTTCCATTTCAAATGCCACAGAAAAGTCAGAGAGGATTAGATGACAACTGTTCAGAAAGGTCATCACAGCAAAGAAAAATATTCTGTCCTATTTCTCTGTATATTCTATTTGGAATTAAATTTTATAGTAGGAGCCTAGAAAAGATGATAAGTAAGCATCCAAATGAAAGGATAAGAAGGATGTTTAATTTCATGACATATCAAAACTTTTCTTTCTGCTGGAAGAAATTATCCCTCATGAAAAAGAAGAAATCACTTGTGTAAAGCAAAGAACAGGACAGGTGTTAGTTTAAGAATAGATATCCTTTGAGATGATTAACTGAAGCTTTTTTCTTTCTAAAAACAAAAAGATGAACACATCAGAAAGCATTAGCACAATTTAACCTTTGTAGTAGTTTAACACTGAGGCTAGAATGGATGCCAATAAAGCACCTTAAACAGCAATTATATTGATCAAGATTAGTCATTTCTGACCTTTGAAGATTTATAAATTGATGCTGTATAAAGCAAGAAAAATGGCAGTGATGATTTCAAAGGAAATTTTGCTTTGTGAGATGCTGGTACTTGCACCGCCTTATAAATCATCCCTTTATATTGCTAAAAGGAATATTTTCCTTTTTCCTTTCAATACAGAAAAATCTCTGAATTTCATAGAATTTCGGAGTTGGAAACATCATAGGCATAAAGCTGTAACGAAATTCACAGGCTCCGTGGCCCAACTCCTCCATTTTGTAAATTAGGAAACTGAATACAGAGAAGGGAACTGATTTGATCAGAGATACCCAGATAATAAGTAGCAGTACTAGAACTGGAGCATACAGTCTCTGACTCCACTCTTACCACTGTACCATGCCAGTTTAAATATTCAATTCCATAAGCATTTACAAACTTCCTACTATGTGCCAGGTACTATATCAGGTGCTAAAGATATTAAAACAAAAATGAATCAGTCCCTGATTTCAAGAAGCTTGTATTAAACTGGAGGAAGTGGGAGACATAAAACATACATATAAATACAGTGGGGCAGCTAGGTGGTGCAGTGGATAGAGCACCAGTGCAGCAGTCAGGAGGACCTGAATTCAAATCTCACCTCAGACACTTGATACTCAGTAGGTGTGTGACCTTGGGCAAGTCACTTAACCCCAATTGCCTCATCCTGGGCCATCTCCAGTCATCCTAATGAATATCTGGTCACTGGATTCAGATGGCTCTGGAGGAGAGGTGAGGCTGGTGACCTGCACAGTCCTCCCTCACTCAAAACAAAGTCAAGTGCAAGTCATGTCATCATTTCTCAGATGGCATGGTCTTCTTCGGCAACAAAAGATGAACACATAATACAAATAGGCCAGTGTTAAGTATATACCACTTAAATACATGACTAATGTGGAAATATATTATATCTGACTTCATAAGTGTAATGGTATTGTATTTCTTGCCTTCTCAACAGGTGGGGGACAGGGAGAGGGAGAAAGGAAATTTGGGCCTAGAAATAAAAATTTTTTTTTTAAAAAGTAAATACAGATAAATTGTACCTTTATTTAATTTATTTCTTTATATTTTAAATTTATTTATATACAACAATATTATATATATGTCATAGATAATATTTCTATATTAATTTATTTAATTATTTAAAGCAACTGTCAAGCAGAGTAGCACCAGGAAAGGACTCACAGAGGAAGAGGCACTTGCGCTAAGCTTTTAAGGAAACTAGCTTTTGTCAAGAAGTGATAAGGACAAAGGGCATTGAAAGCGTGGAGGCAACCTTCGCAGAGGCATGGAAGTGGGTATCATGTAGGTAGCATAGAAAATTGACCAATGTGACTGGAACATGAAGACATGAAGACACGTTGATCACTTTCAGGGAACTTGCCTAACTATAAAATAACAGATATCTGAAAGGTATATGTATCAGTAAGTGTCCCACAAGTCCCAACCTTGTCCTGTTCTTGGAGCACAGTAACTTACGATGTAACCACCTGACTTGCTAGCTCTTCTTAGGATTGCAAACTATCAGAGTAAATATTCATATTATCTCCCATACAAAAATAAAGATATTATATAGTCATCATCATTATCTGTGAAATGGACAGTAAGCCTGTATTTGGCACTTTCTCCTTTTCTCATTTTAGAGAGTTACTTAAAACATTGATAGATTAGCACAGTTCATGGCACCTTTAGTAAAGCTCTTAATGAATAAATACTTGTTTATTGACTAACTGCTTAAGTATTCCCAGAGCCAGTATGCTTCTTGAGCCCAGATCTTTCTGGTTACAGACCAGCTGTCTATCCACTATGCAATACTGCCTTTCCTGTATTATTTATGCAAACTGATGATGATGATCTGACTTTTTAAAAAGAATTTTAATCTTTGCAAAGCACTCTATCCATATTTTCTTATTTGATCCTCACAACACTGTGAGGCATATCATTGTTTCTTACCTTTTTATATCATCTCCATTTTACAGATGAGGAAATTGAATGTCAAGTTATGTGACTTGTCTGTAACTAGTCACAACCCTTATTAGAAGCGAGAATTGAACTCAAGTCTCTCCCAACTCCCAATGCAGCACTCTTTCTACTACAGAACCCCATCTATATATCCATTTATGCTTGAGAGTAAATGTACTTTACTCTCAAGTATACTTAGGTGTGTTATGTAAATGCTCCCAAAGCTTATGTACCCATGAACATAGCAGTCATCACTAAATGTATAAGAAAATATACCCAGATTGGTTCAACTTCTTTGTCACCTAGTGGTTACTCTGAAAGCATTCAACAGTCACTGCAGTTATTTGGGTTGATATATATATTCCTTCTCTCTGGGGATAAATCAGGAACCAAGTGGGACTGACTGGCCTCAATCATGGAGATGTTATCTAGTCTAATTTGTTATCCAATAAATTTGTTAAAATTCTAAACAAGGAGTATTTTAAGCATCTTGACTGTCTTTAAACTTTTGTAACCACTTATTCTATTCCTAGAATAATCTGTGATGACAGTTCTTGATGCTATGCAAGCCTTTTGAGTTAGCACATGAACTGGATTAGGGAATGGTCAAGAGCTATTAGAAGCAGACTGTGGCTATTTTATCTTGTTGAATAGTCGTGTTCTTGTAATTTCTTTATTTCTATCAGAGAGTTATTACACAGGAATAGAAATGGCTCTTGGTAACATGGAGTATTACGTCTGCCTCTGACCAAAAATTCAATAAAAGTAGCAGTTTGTCTCAAGGGACTTCCATACTGAAAAGACAAGACAGAGTATCAAACAAAAAGTCTAATATACTTGCTATTTATTGAGTCAAGTAGATACTTTCACTGAAAGTAGGATACATTATTGAAACTGTTTAGGGAAGAAAACATAAAACCATCAAGATGTTCCAGTAACTTATACTACTTGCTGTCATATAGGTAGGAAAATAGATGAAAAGCAAAACAGGAAAATAAAGAGACAGAAAGAGTGAAAGCCAGAAAAAAAAAAGAGAAAGTAAATGATAACTATAGCTAGGTCTACATGGCAGTAATATGATTATCAGATTAATGTAGATGATCAGACTGAAGAATTCAAGCCTCTGAGAGCTCAAATGAGTCAAATGGCCACCAAAGTGTCACACTTACTTTGTGCCAAGCAGAAAGAAGAGCATCCCAAGAACTTTATGAGTCAGTGGTTTCTATAAAACGGAGGCCAGTGATGGCAGCCATGAAGATCCACTCAAGTAGATGAAAACACACACACACACACACACACACACACACACACACACACACGAAAAAGAGTTACCCAGATGAAAACTAATTTCAAATTCAGTTTTGGGCCATCTGCCAAGAAGCTTTTAGCAATGGGGGCATTTTTTTAATCTGAAAAATAAATAAACATTCACCATGAGGTTTTCCTAGTGTGCTGGATAATAATGTTCTAGGCAGAACTGTTGCATACCTTCATCAATTTTACAGTGCACATGGGTAAAGGATTGAGTAATCAAGCACTCAGAAATTGTTCAGTGTTGCTTATGAGCAAACACTTAAACTGTAGTTAAAAGGACCGATTTCAAATGAACACTAAATGGGCCACTGCACAGATCACCATGGACATCATCCAAACTTTGCCACATAATGTTAGTTTAGTCCTTCCCCTCCCTTCAAAGCTAATGGTTTTCCTCTGAGAGTACTTCCAATTTACCTTGTATATAGCATGTATGTACATAGCTGCTTCCATGTTGTCCCCTGGTTAGACTGGGAGCTGCTTAAGGGAAGAGACTGTTTTGGGGGTTTTTTAATAGTATTTTCCCCCAAACACATTTCAAGACAATTTTTAGCATTCATTTTTATAAGACCTTGAATTCCAAATTTTTATCCCTTCCCTCTCCTCTTCTGAAAATGGTAGGCACCCATATTATTCACAATTGTAAAAAAAGAACATATCCAAAGGAAATAAAAACATGAAAAAGAATAAAGTAAAAAAAAAAACATGCTTTGATCTGCATTCAGACTCCATCAGTTCTTTATCTGGATGTAGATAACATTTTCCTTCCTCAGTCCTTTGTACTTGTCTTGGATCATTGTATTGCTGAGAAGAGCTGAGTCATTCATAGCTGATCATTACACAATGTTGCTGACACTATGTTCATCTTCAGTGTTTTCCTGGTTCTGCTCATTTCACCTTGAATCAGTTTGTACAAAGCTTTCCAGGTTTTTCTAAAATCTGGCTGTTTATCATTTCTTATTGCATAATAGCACACAATTACATTGATATACGAGATCTTGTCCAGCCATTCTCCAACTGATGGACATTCCCTTGATTTCCAATATTTTACCACCATGAAAAGAGCTAATATACATATTTTTGTACATGTGGGTCCTTTTCCCTTTTTGTATGATCTCTTTGGGATACAGACCTAGTAATGGTATTACTGGATCAAATAGTATGTACAGTTTGGCTGCCCTTTGAGCATAGTTCCAAATTGCTCTCCAGAATATTTGGATTAGCTCACAACTCCACCAACAAAACACCAGTGTCCCAATTTTTCTACATCCTCTCCAATATTTATCATTTTCCTTTTTTTGTCATATTAGTAATCTGATAGGTATGATGTGATAACACAGATTTGTTTTAATTTGCATTTCTCTAATCAAAAGCAATTTAGAGCACTTCTTCTACGCCTAGAGATAGCTTTTGTTTCTTCATCTGAAAAATGCCTATTCATATTCTTTGACCATTGGTCAATTGGGGAATGTCTTATAGTCTTAGAAACTTGACTCAGTTCTCTATATATTTGGGAAATGAGACCTTTATCGGAGATACTTGCTGTAAAGATTGTTTCCAAGCTTTCTGCTTTCCTTCTATTCTTAGTTGCATTAGTTTTGTTTATACAAAATATTTTTTACTTTAATGCCATCAAAATTATCTATTTTACATTTCATTGGTCATGAATTCTTCCCTTCCCCATAGAAAGCAAATTATTCCTTGCTCTTCTAATTTGCTTATGGTGTCACCCTTTATGTCTAAAATCATGCACACATTTTGACCTTATCTTAGTATATGTTTTGCTTTTCTTTATCTCTGCAACATGTAGTATAGTGTCTGGTACATTAGGGAGGATTTGGTAGATGCTAATTGACACTGGAGTCGGGAAGTTCAAATCTGACCTTAGATACATACTAGCTGTATATCCCTGGGCAAATCATTTCAGCTTACCTCAATTTCCTCATCTGTAAAATGGTGACAAAAATAGCACCTTTCTCCCAGGATTGTAAGGATCAAATGAGATAATGTCAGAAAAAAGTGCTTAGCACAGTGCCTGGCATATACTAGATGCTACATAAATCTTAGTGACGATGATGATGACGATGATGATGATATCTGTCTTTCAGCAGTTTACACAGTCTTGTATTTTGAGTACATTTTTTCCCAGAATAGTGACTCAGATGTACATGGAAAGATATGTGTGCACACATATATGAACTGCCCCAGTGGTATTTATGGGGCTCCACTGACAGGACCTCTTTTGGCTAGGTGCACACATGTGGAAGGGAGTGTCACCCTGTTATGGGTGCAACCAGAGGAACCATGGAGTAGTGAAAACCCACCATTCTTTTGGAAGCCCATTCATTGTAAATTGGGGATCATTGATTTAAAGGTGGAAGGGACCTTGGTCTAACTTCCTCATTTTATAGATGAGGAACTGAACACCACTGAATTGGGGCAATTTGCCACAAGTCACACAGGCAGTAAAGTGTGATAGCTAAGATTTGAATCCCATATCCTCTCACTCCAAAGCTACCATACAGGTTAAAGGCTAAATTCCTGCCAAGGTCATGGTCAGCTGGTAAGATGTAATATTATCCCCCTCAAAAAAAAATCTCAGAAAAAAGTCTGAAATTTGCAATTTTTCTCCTATGAATCTGGACAACTAAAGAAGAGCAATTATTAGACTTTCAAGGAAATGGATGTGACTTCTTTAATTAGAGCTAATGAGCAAATGCATTCTGTTATTCATTAAATCACCCATATTTCTCTAGCAAATGTGAAGATTAAGCTAAGGTTATTAGAGTTTGGGTTTTCACCATAACATTTATTTTAGCTTTCTTCACTGATAAAATAATGGGTGAGTAAACTACATGTGTTCACCAGAGAAAGTCATTGCTAAAGACCTTGTAAAATTCTTTGAAGAACTCTAGCAGAAAATAGGATGATAGTTTTAGAATTAGGATGTATCTTAACAACCATCGACATTTTAAAGAAGAAGAAACAAGGGCCCAGAGGGAGGAAGTAATTGGTCCAAGGAATCTGGGATTCAAACCCGGACATTATCACCTCAAATCTTGCACTCAGTGCACTATACCATGCTGTCTAACTTGGCCACAACCCCATTTTCCATGTCCTTGACTTCACTGTAAGATGTTAGGACTCTGGGTAATAGTCCTTCCACAGAGAATCTTTAGAGAGTTATCAACCTTTATATAGAAGAGCTCAGACTACCCCCTGCTGAGTTTCAGTGATACCCTCCCTTAGGTGCCCACAGGGGTTTTGCTTAGCAAGGTAGCAGACTGGATATAGAGATGGACTTGTAAATAACAATACCAGAGTTGAATTCCTATCTTAGACACTTATTAGCTATGGGACCCTAGACAAGTCTCTAAGTCTCGGTTTCTCCCTCTGTAAAATGATGATAATAATAGCATTGAACCCAAAAAGATTTTTTTTAAATGGTAAACAATCTATTTGTACAAAAATATTTCAATTTTGTGGTGGCAAAGAATTGGAAAATAAGGGGATGCCCATCAACTGGGGAATGACTGAACAAGTTGTGGTATACAGTGGAATACTATTATATTATAAGAAAGGATGAACAGGATGCTTTCAGAAAAACCTGGAAAGACTTACATGAATTGATATAAAGTGAAGTGAGCAGAACGAGGAGATCATTGTCCCCAGTAACAGCAATACTGTACAATGAAGAACGTGAATGACTTAGCTATTCTCAGCAATACATTGATCCAAGACAATCACAGAAGATTGATGATGAAGAAGCTATCCACCTCTAGAGAAAGAACTGCTATTGTGTGAATACAAATAGATGCATAACATTTTTCCATTCTTTTTTTTTTGATGGGGGTGAGGGTTGGTCTTTTCTTTCAAAACATGACTTAATATGGAAGAAAGTATGTTTTACATGATAGCACATGTATAACCTGTATCAAATTGCTTGCTATCTGAAGGAGGAGGGAGGGGAGGAGAATTTGAAACTCAAAATATTTTTTAAAAAATGTTAAAAGCAGTTTTTACATGTAATTGAAAAAAATGTTATTCAAAATAAAAAATAATAGCACCTGCCTCACAGAGTTGTAAAAATTAAGTGAGATCACATCTATAAAGTATTTTGTGAATCATAAAACGTGACATAAATATTGTCTATCATTATCAACATCATCATTATCAGAGATAAAATATCAGTAAATGGAAGTTACTACAAAGCCTTATAACCTTTTCATTAGCTCTGGGGAAGGACTCATGCCGTTGTAGACCTCTGGAATTGTGGGAAGAGAATGGACATATTATAGTATTTCCCTGAGGAATTCTCACTATGATATATTACTATGTATCTTCCATGAGAAGCCAATCTCTGGGAAAGTGGCCTGGAAAGTCATGAGGTATCCATAGTCATCTTGTATGCTGTACTTGGATTTCCTAGAACTACATAAGCTAATCTCTTTGGGTTATAGATCTAGCAGTGGTACTGCTGGATCAAAGGGTATGCACAGTTTTATAGCCCTTTGAGCATAGTTCCAATTACTTTCCAGAATGGTTGGATCAGTTCACAATTCCACCAACAATGCATTAGTATCACAGTTTTCCTACATCCCCTTCAACATTTATCATTTTCCTTTTTTTTTTTTTTTTTTTTTTTTTTTTTTTGCTGTATTTGCCAAACTCCTAGATCATTTTCACAACAACTGCTATCTAACCATACATCCCTATTTCATACACATGGAACTGATTTTTTAACACACATATCAAGTATCTTGCCAAATCTTATTATTTCTGTCTTTATATCTCTCTACTCAAACAGTAGCTACTCTAGTGCCAATTCTCATCACTTCACACCTGGACTATTGAAACAGTCTTTTGGTTGGTATATCTGTCTCAAATCTCTCTATACTCCAATACAACTTCCATTCAGCTGCCAGTTATTTTCCTAAAACTCAGGACTCCTCTACTCAATAAATTCCACTGATTTTCTTTTACTTTTAGAATCAAATACAAAATTCTTCGTTTGACTTTTAAAGCCCTTTACAATTGACATCCTCCTATGGTTACAATCATATTTATACTTTATTCTCCTCCAAATAATTTATGATCTAGAAATGCTGGTCTTCTTGCTATTCTTTGTACAAGTGATATTCCATCTCCTAACTCGATGCTTTTTCACTATCTGTCCCTCTGAGTTGACAGGATCTTCCTATTTTCTTCTGACTTTGGATTCCCTGATTCAAATTTTCCCTAATCAAGACTCAACTAAAATCTCATCTGCTTCAACAGACCTCTCACCCCAGCTCCCAATTCTATTTCCTTAACTCTGAAACTCTGAAATTACACAAAATACATGATCCATTTATGAGAGAGAGAGAGAGAGAGAGAAAGAGAGAGAGAGAGAGAGAGAGAAAGAGAAGATAGATATAGATATACATCTTGTGCAGACACATTTGTTTTCATGTTGACTCTTCCATTAGAACATCAGCTCTTTTAAGGTAGGAATCTTGTTTTTCTCCCTTTTTTAATACAGTGGCTGACATATAATAAATGTTTAATAAATGCTTTTTGACCTATTTATCGACACCTCCCAATATCTCATATTTGAGAAATTGATTTTTGGTAACCAAGTAGTTCCTTTATTTCATGGTGGTGCTTTTAGAAATACTGCTAGCTCCCTTTGTCTCATCCTGGTTATAAAGTAGCATTAACTCTAATGTCTAAAGGCCCTCTCAGAGCCAGTGTACAGCTCTGGGCTATCTCCTGAAGATTCCATGTGATGCACCTTCTCCCAGGACCATGACTTAGGTGGTAGAAGATCTGACAAGCTATGTTGGCTTGCTGCATCCTTTTACTACAGCATTGTTTTTATATCAACAAATTGCACTGGGATAGATTTAATCCACAGGCCATATCTCTTTTCCTTAGAATTCATAATTGGTCATAAGACTCCTCTTCTCCCCCCATCACATGTATAAAAGGTAACAGTGGTTATAGTGAGACACAAAGAGAAAATGTGAATAATTATCCAATTAAATTGATTAAAATAACCAATACTGATCATTTATATTCATCAGTCTACTGTTTTCCTCTTAGTCACAAAAGTTTTTACATGACATTCAGCTAAAAAACTCAGTTTCCGACTTCATTTAGCCTATTTAGATGTCACTTGACTCCTACATTGGGCAGCAGTTGTGAGAGTAAGCTCTGGAATCAATTCCTAAAACACAACATAATGGAGAAAAAGCTGTCATTGTTATTATTATTATTATACCCATGTAAATCTTCCTTTCAAATTTCTTGTTCTTTATTATCAATGAAAAGAAATCCTGTACAAGTTACTTAAGAGAAATACATATATACATGTGTATATATGTATGTACAGATGCATATACATATATACACACACATATATACATACATATATATACATACACATATTGTATCTATGTATGTGTATATATGTATGCATATATGTGTGTATACATACACACATATATGTATGTGTGTATGTATACATATATCTCTCATTAGAAAGCTGAAAAATGAAAGTTCACAATAAAAATCTAGGAATATTAACATGAGTAGAGTTCTTAGAGGTCATCAGTCCACTATCCTCATGGCAGCTAGGTGCCACACTGGACAGAGTGCCAGGCCTGGAGTCAGAAAGACTCATCTTCCTGAGTTCAAATCTGGCTTCAGACACTTACTAGCTGTGTGACCCTGGCAAGTAACTCAATTCTGTTTGCCTCAGTTTCCTGTAAAATGAGCTGGAGAAGAAACTGGCAAAATACTTTGCCAAGTATCTTTGCCAAGAAAATCCTAAATGGGGTCATGAAGAGTCAGACACAATTAAAAATGACTGAACAACAAAGTTCAATATCTGACTTGAATCCAAAAAAATAATGAATTGTCCCTCTAAAAAGGAAAGATTGCTTTATAAGCAATATAATGTTATAAAATGTTATAAATATATATTAACATAATATAGCATATATATTATATATATAATGTTATAAAAATCATTCACTGTAGACTCTCAAAATAATGAATTTTTCATTATGAACATAAAGGAGTAACTGATTGACAACTATTTAACTTATGTACAACCTTCCAGGAATAAATCTTTTTAATAAAGTGGATATTTAATGATCAACCTATTTGACCTTCTCAAGAAAGAGAATATTCATTCATTCGATAACATATACTGTGTACATAGTATTGTACAAGGACAGTGCACAGAGAAGATCACAAAGAAATAAAGGCTAAGACTGCCCTGGAGGGTTTTACTCTCATTTTGGGGAAATGAAGTAAATTATAAATAACTTGAGAAAAATCACAAAGTAAATCACAGAGGAGCCAAAACAGTTTTGAATACAGTATGTGCACAAGGGTTGAAAAAAATCTTTCTAGACCTTGAAGCCTCAAAAGGGAATTTATGGACATATGGTACTGCATAAATAGCATTGAAAATTGAAAACACTCACAGGGCATAGTTTGTAATGACCAAACCCTGGAGGAAACCTGTTTATCTCTGAATTCTACTTCTTGTAAGTCATTGAGACCTCTCTGCCCCAATGGCAGGTATAGCTTTCTGATAATGATGCCTGACTCCTCAGTAGACACACTCCCTTGACTCCTAAGATTTCCACAGACTCAGCACATATTCACTGAATTGATTTCCAACTGTACATTCAGCTCGGCATGAAGTCACAGATCTCTCTGCCTGAACCTCTCAATTGCAGAAAACATAGAACCATAGGGGTTCTGGAGTGAGAAGGTGGTATACTTTTTCCTTCCAGTAACTAGAAATATCCTAAACAGGTATGTTTTCCAAGGTGGAAAGTTTCTATAAAACTTTTGATACCAAAATTAGAACGTTCTCAGGAAATTTGATTCCTGGTACCACTGGTGAAGAGTCTTATTAATCTGATAGTTCACAAATGATTCATCTAATTTTTCTGTCAAATTATAACCAATGTAGATTATAGACTTCTTGGGACAGATAGTATTATCATGTTTATAAATATTTTGCATTTCAAGCAATTGATCACTATACAAGTTAATGCATAGAGGTAAGATGATAGAATATATACATATATCTGTGTGTATAGACACACACACACATACATACATACATATGTGTCTGTGTATATATATATATATATATATATATATATATATATATATATATATATATATATATATATATATATATATATATATATATATATTCAGGAGACTAGTGTTTATGTCCCAGATCTGCTATTTACTAACTAAAATCAATGAACATTTCTTAAGAACCTACTATGCTCCAGGCACTGTACTAAGTGCTGGTGACATAAAGAGGTAAAAGACAATTCCTACTCTCAAGGAGTTTACGGTCTAATGGGAGAGACAATATGCAAACAAATATACACAAAGTAAGCTATATATGGGATAAATAGGAAATAATTAAAAGAGGGAAGGCACTGGAATTAAGGGGGCTGGGGAAGGCTTCCTTTAGAAAGAAGGATTTTAGGTGGCAGTTAAAGAAAGCCAAGAAGGTCAATAGTCAGAGCAGAGGAAGTAGAACATTCCAGGCATGGGGGACAGTCAGAGAGAATGCCTGGAGCCAAGTGATGGAGAGTCTTGTTCTTGGGACAGCCAGGAGTCCAGTGCCACTGGATCTGAGGATATGTTAGAGAGTAAAGTATAAGGATGCTGGAAAGGTAGAAGGGAGATAGGTTATGAAGGGCTTCGAATGCTAAACAGAGCATTTTGGTTTTCCTCTTGGAGGCAAAGAAAGTCACTGTAGTGACTGAAGGAGGAGAACGGAAATGACATGATCAACTTAGGCTTTAGGAAAATCACTTTAATGACTGAATGGAGAACTGACTGAAGTGGAGAGAGACTTGAGTTAAGCAAACTCCCCAGATTACTAGTGCAATAATAAAAGCATGAAGTGATGAGGGCTTGCATTAGAGTGACAGCAGTGTCAGAAGGGAAAAATGGGCATATTTAAGAGATGCTGTAAAGTTGAAATCAACAGACCTTAGCAAGAGCTTTGATTTGGGTGGTGAGAGATAGTGAAGAATCCAAAATGACTCTTAGGTTGTGAGCCTGAGCAACTGGGAAGATGGTATGGCCCTCTACAATAATAGGGAAGATAGGAGGGGGAAGGATTTAAAGGGAAAGATAATGAGTTCTGTTTTGGACATATTGAATTTAAGATGTCCATTGAACATCACAAAACGGAGGTTAGCAGAGAGATTGGGGCAGTTAATGCAGATCTAAGAATCATCAGCAAAGATGATAATTAAACCCATGGTTGCTGATGAGATTACCAGGGGAAAGAGTATAGAGAGAAAAGAAGAAGACCCAGTAGAAAGAATCCCGAGGGACATCTATGGTTAAAGGGTGTTATCTGTATGAGGATCCAACAAAGGAAACAGAGGAGCAGTCCAAAAGGTAGGAGCAGAACCAGGTGAAAGTTGTTCCCTATCAAGGAAGAGAGAGTGATCACCAGTGTCAAAAGCTATAGAAAGGTCAAGGAGAATGAGACTTAGAAAAAGCCAATGGATCTGGCAGCAAAGGGGTCATTAGGAACTTTAGAGATAGCAGACCATGATAAGGTCAGAAGTCAGACTGTAAGGGGTTAAGAAGTAGTTCTTACAAACAGTGATCTTAGGCAAGCAATTTAATCAGAGTTTCAGTTAGGTTCTCCATGAATCAGAGGTGAAATATTTGTACTTTTTAATTTTTACATTTTTAATTTATTTTTATTTTTACTGGAGTGTTCCAAAAATCATATGAGTTAAGGGATGTAAACATTTTAGAACAAGACATTGCTGTATGTAATGAGTGTGCCTCACAAGGAATTCTTCCATTTTGTGTCATATGAACAAAGTGTGAAATTTCCTTTAATTTTAATTGTTTAATTTTTTTAATTTTTAAGTTGTTTAATTTTTGACAAGGCCATCTCTTTGACAAGATTTAAATTGATCTTGTTCTTTGTACTTGCTTCTATCTACATTGACATCATACTGATGATGGAACTTATGCCTATTTCCTACTTCTGAATACCCTGCGATCAACCTTTAACTAAATCATGGGAATTCAGGTCAAGACAAGTTCAAAGTTGTTGGAAAAATAATGCTATCAGTGCCAGAACAAACACACTACAACAGGGACAAAGGATAACCTCTATCAGAAATCAAAAACTTGTCCTGGAAATTTCATGTCTTGTTCAGGAGCCAGGAAAGAAGGAAAGGAGGTTGCACTGGGAAATGAACATACACACACCACAGATCTCTATCTATGTACCTATAGATATAGAACTACTTATATCTAGATATAGGTATAGATGTAGACATAGATATATATAGATAGAGAGATAATATATATACATATATAAACATCTATTATATACATGCACACATACATGTATGCATATATATAAATATATGTTTCTATACGAAGGTATTATGAGTGTATATTAACATGTATGTGTGTATCTATACATGTGTGTATCTACTTTTCCCCATGGTTACAAAGAGGTAGTAGAGAAAACCCCCAAACCTTCTAATTAAAAGCAACCTATCTGCTGAGAAAAAATGAGATTAATTAGTGAGGGTTTTTAATCTAGGGAAAAGGTCCCATTTCCATATGACTCCTTCTCTCTGCAAATTTTAAAAGCTTAAAACACAGATTATTAACAAAATTCATTAGAAAACTCTCTGAACTCCTAGGTGGTCTCTCCAGCTGGTTCAATCTGACAGCCAATTATTCATTCTTCCTCTTTATCTATACTCATATGGCAAAGCCTTTAATTCAGAACACAATAAAAATTACCTGATTTTTATTTAAGAATGATCATTAATATACAAACAACCGGATGACAAATATAAAAGATTCAACAAACACTTCCTGGTAAACAATGCTAAACATTTGTGAGGAGCAATAAAACTGAAAGGGGAAAAACGGAGAAAGATCATTCACCATTGATCCAATGGCTTCTCTAAATAGTCCTTTCTGAGTTCTCTCTCTGAGTTCTCCCTGCTGAGTTCTCTCCATGAGCCCAGTCCTAAGACTAGATAAGGGACAAGAATTCAGTTCCGACAATGGCAGGAGTCGATTTCCTAGAAAGCCTTCTCCATCTCTGGTTGTTGCTCGGTGGGCTACTGCTGTCCACTTACCTCGCCTTCTCACTCCCTTCAATTATCTGTAACTTTCTCAAGAGATATTTAAAAACTATCATTGTAGAAGAAATTTTACCATATAGTTCTTGTCCTGTGAATATGTCATCTTTTCCAGGACTAGGAAGAAATGAAATTCCTAAGGTCTTTAAAAACTTACACACACACACACACACACACACACACGGCAGTCAGTTCATGCATTTCATGAATGACTATCACATAGGAATTAAGATCAGATTTATATGTAAACCCCCCCCTCCCGCCAGAAAAAACCATGCATATCATTCCACCCCTTATCAAAAAGCAGGATTGGAACCTACAATGGCAGACCTGGGTTTGAATTCTGCCTCTTCTGCTTACTTTCTCAGTGATCTCGAGCAAGTCACGTCTCATGACTTATTTTCTCCCCTTTAGAAAAAGGGAATTGGACTAAATTTCTCCCTCTCTCCCATTCAATTCTATAATCCAGTGGATAGAATTTGAGTACTTTCCATGGCAGTAATTGAAGTCTTCCCATTTTGGTGACCATTAGTAGAGGGGGAACCACTATTACCACTGTGTATTCCTGTATATGTAAGGAATCATTATCCAGTAAACAGAATATAGGTGGTGGAGCCAAAGGTCTAGAGGTAAAAAAAATACATATAGCTTCTAAAGTAGAAACAGCTTCAAACGCAAAATCAAAACAAAACCTGAGGGGATTAGTGAGAGGTAAAATCTTAGGCTGAAAGGCTTTGAGACTAAGGTAAATAATATGTTGAGTTTGACAAATAATTCACAAACTCTGTAGATTTTTTTTGCTTCTCTCTAATTTATCCATAAGGATTATATGTGAGATTTTGTCAAATGCATGGATATTCTTCCACTTGGTAACTATTCTCTAGGATGAACAGAGTTTCTAAGTTCACATCCTTTTGGTAACTGAATTTCCTTTCCTTTTTCTCTACCTTTTAGTAAAAGTTTTGTACCATTTCTTAAGATATGGTGGGTTGCCTTTCATTGAAGGTAATCAAGCATGGACCAGAAATGGAGTATCAAATAATACTGGGGGTGCCTTTTGGGGAATGGGTTGGATTAGATAGTCATTGGGGTCCCTTTTGGCTCTAAAATTCAGTGATTTGATTACCTACATGTCAGGGTATCCCCAATTTCTCCTTCCTTATCTATAATGGATTCTAAGATGCTAACTCTACTCACCAGTCTGTCAAATGTTTAAATTCAGTGAAGTATTAAACAGGGAAACATATTAAAGATATTTTTCAGGATCTTAGAGGGTTTTGTACAGACATGAAACAAAAGAATTCAGTATCAATAGCAAGTTTCTCTGAATATCCCATTCACAGATGACATTTTATTAACTGCATCAAGTGCCCCAAAAACTTATTTCCTCAGTGAAATCCATAATAACTCAAAAAAATTGATCTGCTCAGCAATACCAGAAAAGCAAAGGGAATGAAAATACATATTTCCCAATTTTTGTCATGAAACTAGATAGGCAAGACACTGAATTGGGATGTGTGTGTGTGCGTGTGTGTATGTGTGTAAAAATTCAGTCAAGATTTGAGGTAGGAAGAGGAGAAAGGGCTGGATCATTTTTTGAGAATTTCAAAATGTTTTCAATAGTCCTAAGCTGCTTTAAGCCACAAAATCAATAGTAGGGCCCCTATTCTCCCAGTGATGGTATATATGGCTGTAATTCATGAAACTCTATGGTTTCAGAAGAATTAAAATTGCAAGCAACCCTAGGGAACCCATTAGTCAACAATTATTTATTAAGTACTTAGTATGTGCCAGGTACCATGCTCCCCAAGGAGAATGGAAGGTTCAGAGTGGGCATAAGTACTTCGCAGGAAATTACAAACTATGTCTTATGTGTAAGAGGTGTGGAGAACATAGAACAGCGGAAAGAATATTGAATTTGGAGGCCTGTTTATTATCTATGTAACCATGGGCAAATAATTTCAGTTTTCTAGATCTCAATTTCATCATATGCAAAATGAGAGAGTAAAACTAAATTATTTCTAAGTTCCATTCTAACTATACATTGATGATGCTAGAATGTTACATGGTTATGGACATTTAACTGGAAAAGGAGGTAAGCCAATCGAATAACAAGAAGGATAGACAATAGATAAGAAAAGAACCAAAATGTGACATCTCATGTGCTCAATCTGTCCTCTCTACAGCATTACAGGAAGTCATGGGAAAGAAAGAAAATAGAATTTGTCATGAGACCTTAGTTCAAAACCTAGCTCTGAAAATGCTTACCTATGAGTTTGGGGGCAGATTATCTCACCTTGGTGGCATTAGTTTCCTCTGTATGATATGGGTGTTGGTCTAAATCATTTATAATGTGCCTTCCTACTTGAAGTCCTAAGATTCTTTAAATAACCTAGAATAATAAGGAGTGGGCTAGAGGGACCAAACTGTGCTGGGGAGAGAGCATCCTCACGGATAAAATCACAGATACATCTAAGTGCATGTACGTAGGGTTAATGATTGCAGAGATAGACAAACAAAGAGAAGAGGAAGGGATGAGCATTTATTAAGTGTCAATTATGTGCCAGGAACTGTGTTAAACATTTTACAAATAGTATCTACTTTATTCCTCAAAACAACCGTTTGCAATACACACTGTTATTATCACTGTTTTACAGTGCAGAAAACTGAGGTTGAATAGGGTTAAATGACATGTTGAGAGAAAGAGACAAACAGAAAGAGACAGAGAAAGACAGACAGAGAGGAGAGACAGTGAAGAGAAAGGAGAAACAAAGATGAGACAGAAAAAAGAAGAGTAAGAAAGAGAGACAGAAGAGAGAGAGGGAGGGAGGGAGGGAGGGAGGGAGAGGGAGAGAGGGAGAGAAGGAGAAAGAGAGAGAGAAATTCGCTCTCACCCTGGATGAGTCACTTCACCTCTTTGCATCTATTTTGTTCACACACACACATACTCTCAATGTTATTTCTGAGTTTTTGAAACTATAACATTTTCAAAACTAGTATAAATATTGAAGTAAGGCAACATGATATAGATAAATAGATAGATAGATAGATAGATAGATAGATAGATAGATAGATAGATAGATAGATAGATAGATAGATAGATATCGTGGATATGACCCTAGCATAATGAAAACCTGGATTCCTATGTCTGGCAAATCCACTGCCAGGTAGACTTTAACATTGTAAGTTAAAAAGATGGTGTTGAATGTCCTACACTGAAAAATCACCTGTGCTACATAAGACTGAAAGGTGAGGTAGATAGCAAATGGGCCTCTTAAAATTATGCCAGTAATGGAGCCCTCTAAAAGCTGAACAGAACTAGAGCACTCAGTGTGTGCCTGCCCCAGAAAAAACAGCCTCCATTTGGAACAGGACCCAAAGATGTTTTGGATTGGGGGAGATAATTGGCTCTAAACAGTTGTTGTAATTAGGAACATCAGGTAGCTCATGCAGCATTTGGTCACCCACTGCCTATTTATCTGTAAGCAAATGGGAGCATGTTGGTTAGAGAAACAGATGGGAAAGAGACACAAGTACCTCACTGGCACCTTGGCAGGAAAATCCTGTACTGCCTTCCTCCCTTCAACACCATCATTAAATCCTCTGGTTTTAGATCCAATTCTGAAGAGGCTACAGGAAAAAGCCAATGACCCCACAACTGTCCCAGCTGGATTTTTCTATAGCCTTCCCCTTGACCTCCACTACCTTAACACATAGGCAGAGTTATTTTATATATGCCCCCAAGTCCAAAAGAGTTGGGGTCAAAATTTTATTGGAGTTTTTCTTGCTGTTGTTGGAGTTGCTGGGGCTATTTTGGCTTTTAAATAAAATAAAAACAAAACAAGCCAAAAGATCTGCAGTGGCAGGTTAATTAGACATAAAAAAGAAAATGTGAAAAAGCCTACTTCTAGCAAGGAACCCACAAAGGTACTGCCAATGATGGCTATTCTCCTCCATCCAATGGTTATATTCAGGTGTTACTGTTAGCCACAGGAAGAAAGTAATGAACAGAGATAAGCTAGCCTGGGATAGAGACCAGAACAGGAATGGATACGAAGTGGGAAAGCAATTAACAAGATAATGGAACGTACCGTACACAAGAAAGGTTCTAGGGCTTATCTTTTAGACAGTGAACATACTCAGCCTCTCAAACCTCCAACCCACTACCACCAGCACACACACCCATGCTGTGATCATAATGAGGCTGGTTTCCATGAGCAGCAAGAAAAAACCCACGTTGTTACTTTAGAATTCTCTTTAGAAAAAATACATTTCTCTGTATGTGCATGTTCCTACAAAAATGTTAATAAAATTCAGTATTAGGATAAAGTCACAGGCAATATATGTCGTGTGTATGCTGTATGTGAAGCAGGTAGAAGAGATGGACTGATTGATAGATAACTGAAGAGGTAAATACAGACAGAAAAAAACAGACAGAAAGATGGGGGGGGGAGTGAGAGAGACGGGTGAGAGAGAGACAACATGAAAGTAAAGAATATGAATAATATCCGTTGGATATATCCAATGGATATAAATATAAATATGTCCATGAATAAAAAAGACAGTTCAGGTATCAACTCCGACACATACAATGGCAAGTCACATTGACCACTGGCAAGTCTAAAGCCTATCTGTTCTAAGACTATCCATTGAATCCCGATCTATAGTCTTCATTGGCAGAGGGAGTTTCCTTGTTGGGGAGTTGCCTATATTAAGTAAACTATGAGGCCTGACCAAAACAAACAGATAGACAGACAGACTCATAGACTGACCAAAGGACAGAAGTAAAATCTGGGGGCTGGGTGGGGGGAGCAGGAATCAAGTTCCCCCTCCAACCTCAGGGGTGGCAGGATTATTGAGGAACTGAGCATATTCCAACAGAAGCCTCTTATTCTGCAGTGAAATTGTTGTCTTCCTCTGATCCTCAGATTATGGAGATGAGGGGATGAATGTACAGCAGTAAGATTCCCTGCCGAGATAGCTTTTCACTCTTTTCAGTAAGAAAAAGATCAAAAGGAAAATGGCTAATTAGCATACCAAAGGAGACAAAGCCCCTAGAGCTTTATCGTTGTTGCAATCCAATAATAAACAGCCAAGTACAAAAAAGATTATTTGATGATGACACATAGAATTGAAAGCCTTTGAAATAGCAGCTTCCAGAAAAAAATATTTTTGGAAGGGAAATATCCATAATTATACAGAATAATGCTTAAACATTGGGGAGTCGTTCTTCATTCCTATGAGAGCTACTTGCAAAGCTACTTTGCCTGAGAGCAGTGGTGTGGTTTGCCTTTATCTAAAAACACAAAAAGCCCACAAAAGGTTTCAAATCCCTGCCCAAGTAAACATTCCGTTCTTTCATATCCTCAAAATTAAACACAGTATTCTTGTTTTAAAAATAAGCGTCCCTCTTTTCCCAGACCAAATCCAGCCAATGGCTTTAGCTCAGAACCAAAGAAATTTGCACCTCTTAGAGACTTATTATCCTTCTACCATCTATTCTGGTTTGGAAATCATGATCTAATTCTACAAACTTGGAGCATTTTCAAGTGGTAAGAATAAAGCAATTATATATTTTTTAAGTAGCTGAGTGACAAATGAATAGCAGACAGTGTCTTAATGTAGAGAGCCAGAAGATGGCTATTGGTATTTCTCTCTGTAATCATATATTGTTCATACTTAGAGGAGATATTCCCGACTGACCATCAGGAGGATAATCAGGAGAAGAGGTGTTTTGACTTGTTTTTCAAGCAGTCTTGATGGGTTTGTGTTAAGCCATTCATACTCTCTTGTAGGGTCCCCCTCAATAGGCACTGTTCAATTGGTTGTCCCAGAGCTAGAGGTTCAGTCCCTGGAGATTTTTCACCCATTAACTAAATGACACCATCAAACTCAAACCCAAGTCCTCCACTTCTAAGTCAAAGAAGATTCTCTAACTCTCATGGGGAGTCACTGCAAATTTTTAACAAAACTCTACATCACCAGAGATGAAAAAAGTATTGAAGGTGTGTATGTTCTGGAGTGGGATGGTGGACCATGGAAGAGGAAGAGAACACACTAACAATGGACTAGAATGAGGTTTATTCAATGATAAATTAGTTGGCTTTATGTTCAACTGGTTAATTATGATCAATCGCTAAGGATCCCTATTCTGATCAATCACTAAGGATCCCTATTCTAGGTAACAGTGTTAAATGATCCAGGTTATTAATAATAATCTACCAGGGAACTAGGAATTACTACCAGAAAGCAAGAATGCAATTTTGTACATTATACGTTTAATAAATAATACCCTACTTACTTGCATAACTCCTTTCACATACTTTGCAGATATTTTTGCTGTGAAAATGAGGGGTAATGAAAAGTATTGCTCTAATAATGGTGATGATGCCTTATCTAGATGTAGAATCTCCTCCCTAGCATAATGTTGCCTTTCAGACTGGAGAATATATATTGAGGATTATAGGGTTAATTTTTCTCTTGCATTTTCTGATTTGTTCTTCTCTATATATTACCACAACTAGAACCTATTTAGACCTAAAATTGAAATTACCTTGAAAAATATGTAGACAAGAATGAAGAAAATGAGGTTTAACCAACATTTCAGAGTAGTAAACAGAAAGAGTACAATGTGATTAGTTGCTCTAATTGGAATTTTAAGTGGCTCTGAAAACCATGTAAATATAATAGGTTTATGCTGTCTATGTCTAATTCTAAATGTTATAGATGAGGTATTTAAGTTGTTTAAATCACCCAATAACCAGCCTCTGATATTTCAACTGCAGCTATGTTGTTATTATTAAGCGTACAGAAAAGAAAAAATGTTCTTCCAAATGTAACTCAGGTATAGGCTGTGTGTATATGTGATGGGTAACCCATGCAACATTTAGATCACTACAATGATGCAAAGAGCCCGCACTAGTCCTTGTACTGCCTTACACAATCCTACAGAAAGATAGAATGTCTCTTTATTCATTAACCAGCAAAAGAGGTTGATATATAATGTACCTGTTAGGTGGTGCTACATTCAAGCAAGAAATCCTATGATACTGTCAAGACCTCTCTGATGTGAGAAGACTTCTCCAACCCTGCTATCATTAAGGCCCAATGTCTGAGCAAGTTAGAGGGTGAAAAACCCTCTAGACAGATTTAAAACTGATCTAGAGTATTATTATGTGGCACATGACTCCAAAATTTTTAGCATTAGGATCTAGCTTCTTGGCTGGTTTTCTCCATCGTAGTTGTAACTTTCTATGTTTATAATACATAGGCAATCAACTTTCTATAAATACATAATTTATTTTTAAAAATTTTTGTTCTGAACATAAACACCAAAAAAGAACTTTTACATGTACACAGTATAATACAAAAAGAAACTTATATGAAATTGTTAATATCTATTTCACGGCAATTGCATTTTTTAAAATGTATAATAAATTCCAATAATAAACTTTCAAAGCTGTCCTGCTTGTGTGTGCTTCCTTCTGATCTTGCTTCTGCTATCTTCTGTGCATTTTGAAAAATGTTTCCATGACCTTCTGAAAGGATGGGGAGCATCACTATTGCTAGCCCCTCGTCGTTTCCAATGCTCCCTAACTAAAATCCCTTGTATATAATACAGATATATAATCCCAGATATAATCAAGCAAAACAAATCCACACAGTGGCTGTGTCAAAACTATATCTTGCTTTCTACACCTTGAGTATATTACTTCCCTTTCAGGTGATAAGTAACACGCTTCACCATAGGTTCTCTGTAGACATGGATAGTCATTGCATTGATGAAAGTTCTTAAGTTTTTCAAAGTTATTTTTCTTTTATAATATTGTTGCCCTTGTAGAACTTATTCTCCTGGTTATATCATTCCAGTTTACTTCAGCTCCCACTACTCATGATTGTCTGAAATTGCCTCTTTCACCATTTCTTAAGGAACAATAAATAATACTCTATTACTTTCATGAACCTCAATCTGTTCAGTCATTCCTCAACTGTCGAAGAGAAAATCTAAAATACCTCCTTCTATTCTGGTTCTGTCTCTTCTTTTTTTTACTTCTCTTTTAATCCCCTCTTTGAAATCAAGAAGTTTGTTTTTCTTATGATTATTCATTCCCTAGTAATGTTTTCTCTCTTATCTCCCTATTCCTATTAGTTTTCCTGTCAGGGTTTATATATTTCTACACCAAGGTGTTTTGTGTTTGCATGTGTTCAGCCCTCCTTTATTCATATCAGACAAAAGTCAGGTTCACTTGATGGCCTTACCCTCTTTTCCCCTTTTACCCTTCTTCAATGCCCATCTACTTTTCTCACACAACCAAATAGGAAAAGGAACTTCCTCCTTTCTGTACTTCGTTCCTTGAACTCTCTTTCCACTTACCCCTCTTAAACCACCAAATCCTCCATTTCCCTTATTTAGCTCTTTCACTAGCTAATGAGATTTCAGTATTTGTCTGGCTCGGTCAGCCATCCGTATCCACTTCTGCTGGTCCCCTACGGTCTCCTTTCCAGCTTCTTCTGGTTTGACTTATTCCCTTCTTCCCTTCTCTGACTTCCAGATTGTGCTCAGCTTTCCCAATGCCCCACCTCACAAAACCTACAATAACAGTAGCATCCATTCATAGCCACCATTGACATGGCTCCCCAGGAATTCTTAGTCTACAGGAATTCCTCTCTCATTTGGATTCTGAACAGGACATGTTCCATTATGGTAGCAAACACCTTTGGTAAACATGCCTCCATTTTATATCTCAATTTTAATAATCCTTTAATTTATTAAGTTATTAACTTATTAAATAATAATTGAATGAAGGTATCTCTGTGTTTGCATTTATTAAAGAATTCTGTATGATCAAACATTCTTTGTGGAAGGGAGCCTTTAAGAATAGATTTTGCTCTACTGAATCAAATGCTTTTTTTTAATACTCAACAAATACAGTGAGATGTTATATTCTCTGCACTTTTCCGTCAATTTTGTAACTGTCAAGATGTCCACCACAGAAAATTGTTTGGGAAAACCTGATAATTCCCTTCTCATATTTTCATCAAGAATACCTTTATTATGAGCATAAATCATTCAGATAAAAACTTTATAAAGATGAGAAATGAGACACACAAGTCAATAGCTCCTGATGTCTTCTCCACCACCTTTTGGGGATAGTAATACTTTTTCCATTCTTTTGTTATCTTTTCCTCCCTGAAATGTATTATAAAAATGAGCCCCCAGTGCCTCCTAGGTTGTGTCACCTCCAGTATAGATTTTCTCTGTCTGTACTCAGTCTGATCTGAACATTTTTCCCAACTTGCTCTTCTTAAACGACATTTCTGTTTCCTTAGAGTTCAAGTGTAGTGGGTTTTATTATCACTGATGATAAAAACAGACCTTTTAGAAATACTAACAAATCTAGTCTATTTTCTTTTGATTTGTCCCCCTCCCAGTTTCATCTCTGAATTTCACGTGGATAAGGAGGCTTTCTGCAACGTTGTTTTTGCCTTCAGTGCTTTTCCAGACTACGCATCTTGCACTCTAATCATCCTCTTTCAACCCCCTCCCATTAGAACATTACCAGTGATCTTGATTTTTCTCCTGCCACTCTGGGAGAGAGAGTGAGGCTGATGACTTCATGTACTGCTGCCTCACTCAAGAACTCATGCTCAGTCAAGACATCATCCTCCTGACATCACTGATTCTCTTCAAAAACAAAGGACCAAAGGTAGCAATAACAACATTGAACCATGGGCTCAGCCCCCTCTGGATTCAAGGCTCTGATAGGTGAATTTTTGTTTTATCATATCAAATTAAGTAGGCCTACACCACTTCCTGTTTATAAACCATGCCAATGTACCCAGACGCCAGCACTCTTAGCTACCTTTATATGTTGTATTCTCCTCTTAGCCTCTAACTTCCCTGAAGGCAAGCACTGTCCATATATGTATCCCTAATCCTTAGGATACTGCCCAGCACACAATAAATGCCTAATAAACACCTTTTTATTCATTCATTCATTCATTCAAACAATGCTGTTCATACCTTTCATCATGCCTCCACAGTTAATATAGACTGAAAAAGATATGACTACACAATAGAGACTGCAAAATGATCTGTGGATCTCAATAAACTTTAAGTCTAATGTAGCATGGCAGTCATAAATGTAACTGTTTCTCTTGGGTATGTAGTATCCAGAAGGTGGATATTAATAGTTCTGTGATACTCTGTCCAGATCAAGACACAGTGCAATTGTTGGTACCACAATCTAAGAAAGATATAGACATGCTAGAGCATATCCAGAAAAGGGTAACCAGTATACGGAAAGAATGGTGGTTGGAAATGGAGATGTTTGTTCTGAAGTATAGCAACAACAAAGATTTACTAATTGACTACCATGTAGAAGGCACTGTGCTAGGTTCTGGGAAAGAGAAGACGTAAAAGGAATATGATAGCTGTTTGATTTATAGGATTGTAATGAGGAAAAGGATTAGCTTTATTGTACTTGGCCTCTGGGGCAGAACTGTGAACAGCAGCTGAGAGTTTCAAAAAGGCAAATTTAGGCTTAATATATAGTGAGGTGGGGAGATTCCCAATAATTAGAGTAAAACAAACATGGACTGAGTTGTCCTTGGAGATAGTGGCTTCCCCTCACTGTGGTTCGTCACATCTTCATGTACTGGTGGGACAGTCCTAGGTGGCAAAGTTGCAGAAAGGACTCTTGGTTAGGTATATATTTTAAAATATATAAGGTCCCTTTTGGGGGACCTTTGAGGTCCCTTCCAAGTTTTAGATTTGATAAAATATTCATCTCTTCTTCTGATTTGATGTTTTTGACTTGAGTTCTATGCCAGCTGATTCTGAAATGACTAATATCAATCATATCTTCTCAAATAAGATGGAGTCAATTTCATTCTCCATGATAGTATTAACAACTTTTCATGTCCAACTCCTGACTTTCTTCTAAAAAAGTATTCAAGACATGTAGGGAAAAAAGTCTTCTGGGGAATCTATAAGCACTTGTCTCCTATCTTAAGTCTGTTCCATATTTTCCAGCATACTTTTGACCACCTTCCCCTGGGCCCACCTTAACAATGAAGCTGTCATCTATCAAGATATATGTTGACTTCATTTAGTAAATTTTGTCACATTCTTCCACTGAAATAGATGTTAGAATAAAAACTGTTCACTATCTCTATGGAGAGACCTAAGGGTTTGAATTATGCTTATCATGAACACAACAATGGTCATGTGTCTCATGACATAATGTTACTTATTGCTTTTAAGTGCATGATGAAACCAATTTTGCTATGAGCTTATTTGTCTTTCTAAGGAGAAACTGTGAGTCATCCTTCCTTTGGTTAACACAAATGAGTTCTACTACAAATAATAAAAATTTATGTTTCTCTGTTCACAGTTCACTTCCTTCATGACAATTCTACAAGTTATGTTAAGTAGTGTAAGTTATTTGTACCCCCAGTTTTCAGGTGATTAAACTGGATCTCACAAAGGTTAAGTAATTTCATCCAAGGTCAAACTTTTAAAAGTAGTTAAACCCAAACTCTAGCTAAGAACTCCTGGCTCCAGATCCAATGTTCAATTCTTGAAATTTCATAATATAAATATTTTAATATGTAAAATAATAAAAAAGACACCACGTGATTGCAATCACTAGTTCTACCATGTCGTCAGAGGTTCAAACAGCTGTTGTTGACTGCCACTGGGGTAATTATGTGGAGGGAAAAAAAGTCTTGTATTTTCTTCTGAAGCTAGACTACTTGGAAAATAACAATCAATTAATATTTATTATAATTAAGTATGTCAATTATCTCATCACAAAACTGCATATTTTCTGTTGCAAATTTTGTTACTATAATAATGACAGACAACATTTTATAGCATTTTTAAGGTTTGCAAAGTGCTACATATTTTATCTCGTTTGATTGTCACAACACCCTTGGGAGGCATGGATATTAATATCTCTATTTTTCAAATGGGAAAATTGGACTGAGTTTAATTGGTTTGCTTGTCGTTGGTTATCAGAACTAGACAGTATCAGAGGGAGGATTTAAACAAACCCAGAATTTTTTGACTCCCATTATAATGGCTTGTCCTTTATTTCAAAGAGAACCAATAGAATCATGAGAGTAATGTCTCAACTTGTTAGTGAATTAGAATTATGCGAGGCAAAGTTTCACAAAATTATCAACTTCACCTTTTCCTCCAGTCACCAGAGTCCAGTGGCAAGACTAAAGTCAAGATGACTGGAGATGGCCTTGGATGACCTTGGCCTTTGTAAATTAAGGTTCTCGGCCAGGCCCACTAGGTAAGAATTGAAACAGAAGATGGCCTAAATTTACTATCACAAAGACATCAGGCTAAGAGGGGAAGGCCTTCAGAGTTTCTTTCCATCAGCCTTCTTTCCACTATTTATCATATACTGCCTCTTCAACTAAGAAGCATATATTTCACCATTTGTAAAGTACTTTGAGCTCTTAGAAAAACAATGAAGAAACATAAGGCATTTTTCATGGCCATATTCCAGTAACACTGCCTTAATTCAAATCCTTTTTATTTGTGAAGTCAAAAAATTTTGTAATTCAGTCATTGATTCTTCCAGGCATACAGGTATGCCTACTGAGCTGGCTTTCAACTCTTGCTGTTTAGGAGGAGGAAAAAAAGTCCAGTCAATTTAACAATAACATTCTTGATACAAGCTTGTTTTCTTGTTATTTGATTTTTTTTGTTAAAAAGAAGTTAAAATCTAAAATTCCACACAGGTCTGGATCAAGCCTGGAATCCCAGTAGGGGCAGGAAAGAGATACACGGATGTGTGGACCTTTAATATAGACTAGTAGGACCTTTAATATAGACTAGTAGGAACTTTAATATAGACTAATAGGGAGGAACCAAAAATCTACCTTTCAACAAAGGCTTTGTGAGCAAGGCTTGCCTTAGTGTCTGAATTTCTCACTATTATAATCATTCCTTGGGGTGCTTTAGCATTATGTGTCTAGAAAAGCTGGATTAAAATTCAGATTCTTTAACTAGGATATCACATACTGATCTATAATTCCCCATTGCCATATGATGAAGATTGGCTGATAGTCTATATGTGTTTATATACATATATATATATGTATATACAGAGAGAGAGAGAGAGAGAGAGAGAGAGAGAGAGAGAGAGAGAGAGAGGGAGAAAGAGACTATTTGTCTGATAGACTAGAAATATGATGGAATGGGATAAGAGATACATAAGTGTTGAAGAGGAAGGTGTCATATAGGAAGGACCTGGTATTTGCAATGTTTTTGCATAGGTTAGAAGCCTAGAAGATCATTGGTAGCATTAATGTATCAGATCCTAAGGGAGATACTACCAAAGTGAAAAGGTAAAGGACATCTCAAATAGCTCACTGAATAGTTTTGCCTGGTGCTGCTAGTTACCAGAATGGACCATTCCAGTTTATTGGATTTTCTGGTCAATTCAAATTCAACCAGAAAATTCAATTTGCTTCAACCTTGTCAAAAATCTTTATGAGATACACAACACTTAGCACTGCCATCTCACTCTCACATACAATTTTGACTTCCTGAGAACAAAGTTATTTGTATTTAGGGGTGTTACTTGAAGCACTTCCTATAGATTTCCATGCCTGTGTAAGCTACCAAGTAGTGCCCAAAGCTCAACCTATACCACTTCAGTCAAATGAGCATGTAAAACCATACTGGACAGTTCCAGTCTTGAGATACCAACTGAATATGCATAAACAACTCCCCAGTCTGTCCTCAGTCTTTTCCTATTAGTTCAGGTTCTGTAGTCAGGTCTAGAAGTATAGAATAATTCCCTCAAATAACTCATGACTTTCTTGGCACCTTCTTGAGTCCCCGATCTTTTCTCTTCTCAGCATAGCCCCAAAGAACTCATTTGCGCAGCATACAGGCTAAAGGGAATTTACTAATAGGGAAATTACAGTAAAATGCAATCAAATTAACATCTGAAGTGGCTTAAATGTCATTGCTGCTATTTCTGGCAAAGTCCAAATTTCTATCTTATTCCCTACCCCTCATCAACTTTTCTTCGGCATTTTTATTCCATTTTTTTTCAAGAGGTTGAAGGAAATAGTTGAACCAGTTACCCTCTCCTTTGATTGTTGAATGCTACCAAGCATTTTTGATCTCAAAGTCATAGAGAGAAGCAAAACCCCAGTTCCTCCTATCTCCCTCTGTGACTAGTGGTGGTCACTGATTCTGGCTCCTAGCCAGCATGCAGGGAAAATTTGCTTTCTAAAACCTTAGCCAGCTGGCCCTGAGAAGTCCCTGGGGATGTCTATAGGAGAAGCTCTTTTTTCCCTTTGTCTTCTGGCTTAATGTTCTATAGCCACACTCTGAGAGTTCAAATTAATGAGAATCACAAAATATTTTTGTCTCTTTTGAAAATCACAGCACCTCTACAACACGAACCCAACCCCCAATAGCTGCCCCTTTTGTTTGTCATTAGCCTTCCCCTCCATACTTCTATTCCCTATTGGTGTCTAAAATCCAGGAAATATGTGGAAGAGATGTGAGGAGATAGGAAAGCATGGATCATCTGAAGACTTTGTAGAAATAACAAAAAAAAAATCCATTTTCTTTCTTTAGCAAGAACAATTTAATGGTGGTAACTAATTATGTTTTTGATGGCTAATGACATTCTCTGTTAGATTGAGACAGTTATGCCACTCTGCATTCCCAGTTCCTTCATTTTAAAAAATAAGGAAACTGAGGCCCAGAGAGCTTAAATGATTTGTCCAAGGCTTCATACATAGGAAGCAGCAGAAGGGGATTTCAGTAAAAATTCATGAGATTTAGAGTCTACAAAGTACCTGTGACCACACAGAGCGGTATGGAAGGTAAAACTGTTCAGCTTAAAGATACCTTCCTTTACTCTTATTCCACCCTCAGATTGCTTTTTAATACCTTCAGTGTTTGTTTTGTACTGGAGAAGGAGGGGTGTGAAATTGAAGAGTGATGATGCACATTCAACTGACTATTTTTTTCCAGATGGCTCTGATCTCTTTTTCTTGCCCCTAAATCATTGATATCAAATCAGGTAGAACAGAAAGTGGCAGGAAAGCATCAGGAATTTCTAGGATACTGTGTCTGCTTTTCTTGTTCCCCTAGTTTAGAAGGACTTTGTAAATAGGACTTTTGCTTTGCTCTTTTTTTCCAAGTTGACTAATTAAAAAAGTGAAAAAGAACTCCAGAACCAATACAAAGGATTACATTGCTTGGACCTCTTTGCCATGTTACCTGAAATGAACTGGGCTTCTAAAAGACCTGGCTTAACATGCTCTCTCAGTTAATGAGCTAAATTTTTTTTCCATTAGATATTCTTAATGATCCCAAGACCATGTGGGTGTCTGATGGTTTATATACTTCTTGACTCTTTGGGTCTATATTTTTGTAATATATTTCAAATGTATTTCTAACTCATTAGTCATCTAATGAGGTATCTATACTCCCACAGAGCCCTTCTGGTTTATTAGAGTTATTTGCCTTATTAGATTTGATGATGCTGCTGTCCATGCCTAAGGTATGGCTAAGAGGTAATAAGAATGATTTTTTGTGTAACTGGTAAGCTGGGTTTGAGAGTCAGAGTTAGAATAACACTTTGTTTGAGGGGTTTTGTCTAGATCTAGGATTTCACCAAAATGACTCTTCTGAAGGGACCAACATTCATTTTGATGTATATTTTCTGATATATTTGGTTTAAAAATAATCTCTTTACTTTATAATTATATATCATTTTAAACCTGCAGCTTATTGCTCCTAAAAAAACTAAGTCCTTACCACTAGAAAACAGTATTTATGGGATGAGAGTGTGCACAGCCAGCATTCCTGGGCACAGTCCTCTATAGGCAAGATACTATCTCTGTTGTCTGTGGGAAATAGTGTAGAGCTTAACTCAGGAATAAGAGAGGAAATTATTTTTCCATAAATGCATAAATTAACATTTGACTTCCTAATAAACGTTCATTTTAAGGGAAATGATTTCCCCTTGAAGTTAAGAATTCTGCATCTACAACAGGCAAGGAAAGGAGAGCCAAAATGTCATGGGACTCAATAATAATAATTAGCACTTTCCATCTTCAAAGCATTTTGCAAGACATTACCTTAGTCATCAGCACAGCAATCTTGCAAGGTTTATAAAGCTTAGTTTTTACCTGATGTTCCCTCTAATCCAATTCTATAAAACATTTTAACACTCACAGGATGTCTTGGAGATAGAACTTTAATTGATGAATAGAAAATGTCTATGAGTTCTAGAATCTCTTGAAGCAAAAATTTCCAGATGGACACAGTCGTGTCTATTCAACCCCATTTGAGAAGTTTCATGACTTTCAGAGTTGAAAGTGAACTTAGATGTCATCTAGTCTAAACCACTTAGCTTCAAAATGGGGAAACTGAGGTTGAAAGAAGTTAAATGATTTAACAAAGACTGCATTTGCAAACTAAAATTTAATCTCAAGATTTCTTGACTGCAAATCAAATTATCCAGTGTGTCACTCTTCATCCATCCTATACACCTTGAACTCTGGCTCAGGTACTTATGGATGAAAGTCAAAGAGGCATGTAACTGGGTTTTTGTCTTCAAGGAGTTTATAATGAGGCAAAAGAGAAAAGAGTTAAGTGACAAATGAACCAGTTAATGACCAAAAGTAGAGAAAATAATTAAGTGCCAAAAGATATGGCACAGGAAAATAAATGCTACAGAAGGGATGGGAATTGCTTTGGTAACAGGAGGGGGAAGCAGGGGGTAGGTGAGTATGCATGGCATGTTTGTCTGGTGGAATCCTCACACAGACTTTGGAGCAAGAACAGACATTCCATGATTGGTTCTGATCCATATCCATCCATCAATACGTTGTGGATCTGAAACTTGAACACATTCGCAATGTTTTTAACCTGTCAAAGCAAGAGTTCATGCTTGCTATTTTCTTGTTTGGTAGTGTTTGAGGAGAGAAATGTGTTATAAGTATCTGGATGGGGAGGGGTCTTGGGACCTCCCAAATTCATAGGCCAAAGTGTAGTCTATTAATATGTACCAATATTCTTTGCCTCTTTGTAATTATGTCCCATTTTAAGTGAGATATTGGGAATAGCCATGACCTTGTGAAAGCTTAGAGGTCATGTACTGTGAGTCATCAGAAGTCATGGAGCTGGAGGCCATGCTGAGTTTTATAGCTGGCCAGTCTAGCAGCAAGATCCTGAGGGAACCAGATTTGTGGCAGCTAATATAAAGACTCCTCCAGCGGCTATGCTACATTTGGAAGTCAACTTAGTGAGGTCAATTCTATGTAGAAGTTGCTTGCCTGAGTCCTTTCAGCCCAGGGACTGAAGGGGTAAATGGGAGAATGTACCTTCAGAAATTGTAGAGAGAAAAGGTAGAAAAGAATGAATACTTATTAAGCACTAGGTGCTGTGTTAAACTAGGTGGTGCAGTGGAGAGAGTGATGGGTTTGAAGTCAGGAAGCCACAACTTCCTGAGTTCAAATCTAGTCCTAGATTCTTTCTAGCTGTATGACCTTAGGCAAGTTTCGCATCTGTAACATGAACTAGAAAATGAAATGGCAAACCACTCCAGTATCTTTGCCAAAAAAACTCCAAATGGGGTCATGAAGAGTCAGATACAACTGAACAACAAAAATTGTGCTAAGTGCTTTACAAATATTATAATATTTGATCCTTATAACAACCCTGGGAGGTAAATGCTATTATTATCCTCATTTTATACTTGAGGACACCTAGGCAGGAAGAGGTTAATTGACTTGTCCAAGGTCACATAGCTAGTAAGTGTCTGAGACTAGATTTGAACTCAGGTCTTCCTGTTTCCAGGTCTCTTGCTACATCCACTGGACTACTTAGATATCGTTGGAGGGAAAGGTTTCTACTTCTGTTTTTTTCCTATATCTTTGTATTAAATAAACCTTTGTAAAAGGGAATTGATGTGAGTTGGTTAAATGGAACAGGGGTACTAATCACTAGTGGTTAACTGAGGGGCACATTAAAATAGAGAATCCAGCAGATACCATTAGAGAAGAGCTAGCCCAACCACTTAAGGGTACTTCTAGATCCCAGTCTCATTCTGGGAAAGTCTTGCTGTACTTTATTTTGTTAATATCTGTTCATATGATCTGAATCTTTCCTTCCTTTGACTTTATCTATATGTCATAACTTGTCTAACCAATTTTTGCCTTAAAATTAATAGTAAGAGTATTTAGAATACTAGATATGCTAGGTTGATCAGCACCACAGCCCTATTCATTTGAAAATTACTTCCCTGGTTCTTAGAAAATGCCATCTGTTTCTGCCCACCCAGAAAAATAGCACTCCACATTTTATAAGGTGATCTTTACCCTAAATTGAATTTTATTATGTGTTTTGGAAGATGCCATACAGCTCCTTCCCTTAATTGATGTTTTACAAGGTTACTTGGGTGTGTTTGTAGAACTTAAATAAAATGGAGCATTAAAAAAGAATGCTGGTTAGATTTCTAGCCCCAGGACTGAAAAGTTCTTCTCTTTTTCCAATATATCACATATGATTTATTCATATCAGTCTTATAAGTATCATGGGAGGGCAGGATTATCTAATGGGTATAGCATTGAATTTTAAATCAGGAAGACTGGGATCCAAATGTTACTATTTTTTTTTTAAATAATGTGACCTTGGAAGAGTCTTCTGAACTTTTGGAACCTCATCTTTCTTATCTGTAAAATAAAGTGGGACATGTCTCACAAGGTCATTGTGCAGCTCAAATGAACTACTGTGGATAAAAGATTTCATCCACTTAAAAAACACTATGCAAATCAATTGTTATTGTTCTCATTCCTTTATTATGCCCACAAAATACGTGAACAAATTTTACTTTTTGTAAGGAAACCTAAACCACATCAGGAACTCATTAAACCAATTGAGTTAGGTTGTTTTTACAGAGCATAAAGTAGAGCTGACATTTAACAACCATTCTGCTCATTAAATGAGTGAAAATGTAGCCAGCACCTGAGGGCACGCCCAAACTAATAGGGTGGGTCCTCCAAATGAGGTTACCCCAAATGCCAGGTACTCCCTGGGACGCCATCCACCCTAAAAATCAGAGTTCATGAGCCCTCACAAATGATTTCAAAACAAAGGTATTTCATGAAATAGCATAAGAAAAACCTCAATAATACATTTTTTTCCATAAACCCCAGGCACTTTTCCCCATGAATACATATATCATCATTGGGAAGAAGACACACATGTAAAGAACACATTTGGAGAACCATCACATAGAAAACACGTGTGTGCAGGGCACTCATATAGAAAGACACATTCATACAAGAAATACCCACAGTTAAAATACATGTGTGGAAAGAGGCTCCTCATGCCTCCAATACCAATGGGTTAATAAGATCTTTTGATGTCACTAAATTGTTCCTTCCCATGTATCTCCAACAGATTCATGCTCTTCACTGGGCATATCTTTCTCTAAGAGGTCTTTCCTGGTCCTCACTGATGCTATTTCCTTCCCCTTTCAGATTACCTTCTTCTATTCTGTATATAACTGTAGTGTTCTTAGTTGTCATCTCTATTAAAATGCAACTCCTCCAGGACAGGGACTGTTTCATATAGCATTTTGCTTTTCTTTGTATCATCAGCACTTAGGACACCACCTAATGGTAAGTGATTAATAAATGGTAGTTGGCTGAAAGCCCCCTGTCCTCCCGGATTCATGATCTTCACGAAACCATGTTCTGTCAGATGTCATTCTGCTAGACATGAAGACTCTCATGTCTCTGCTGGACAGTACCAGCTACAGCCCAACTGGACACATTACTCTGAAGCTTCTGTTTCCAGTCTCTGATTTCAGCTGAATTCTTTGAATATAGGAACCTCTTTTACTCATGAAGTGCATGGGCTCTACCACACACTGTCAGTCCAAAGCCCTAAGATTTTTTTCTTTTTTACAGATCTTTTATAATAACATCAGTCCTTGCCTAAATCAGAGACCATGTCCTACTAATGGAAAATAAAAAGAAGTCATATACTCTTGGTTTCCCACCACCTTAAGAAGTGACCTGTCTTAGCATGATTAGGCCTCTCACATCCAGCTAGAGATCCTATGCCTCAGGCACTAAGCTTCTTTAGACCAAGATACAGATATAGTCTTAGCAAAATAATTAGTGCCCTCCAGCTCAAGTCAGTCTTTTATCTTTTATCTAGACTTTCCTGGTACAAAGGTTTGGATTAGTAACTGTATGAGACTGTGTGCAAGTCATTCAACCCTGTTTGCCTCAGTTTCTTCATCTGTAAAAGGAACTGGGGAAGGAAATGGCAAACCACTCTTTGCCAAGTATCTTTGCCAAGAAAACCCCAAATGGGATCACAAAGAATCAGACATGACTAAAAACAACTAAACAACATCAATTTAATCTTTAACGCAGGAATTCATTACCTAAAGTTTGCAAGTACATGGATAGATTTCAGGGGATCTATGAATTTGGGTGGGAAGAAGCTACATCTTTATTTCAATATAATTGGTTTCCTTTGTTATCTTATATATTTTACTTTATAGTTAGGTAGGAACTTGTAGGTAACATACTCTGTCTCCCAGAGACAGAATGCTATTTCTACCTCTCAGAATACTAGGGTACGCAGAGGAGTTGGGGCATCATGAAAATTGACATTGGCTTAGGCACATACTCGTTGTGTCTCCACCCTAGCTCCAATACTGCCAGAAACCAGTAGGTAGTGCCCCCATTTCATTTAACCAAGTAGCTTTTTCAAAAGGTTATTTACTTCACAGACAATGGCAGTGACAAATGTGCAAACATTTTCCCTAGTACCTAATGGACATACTCTCCCTTGTGCTATATTTGCTTCTGAGAGAGTGTAGACTCAATATGGCTCAATCTCTATGTAGCATTGGTTCCACTAAATTCAAGTCCAGATGTAGCGTGACTATTGAATGAATATCCTATTCTTTGCTTCTGCTGGCCTGTATTCGGAAGGTTATTCCTTGTTTCTGGGGGTCATTGATGTTGGGTTAGTAACAAACCCTGACCTACAGCATCAGGACACTGAAATCTTCTTCAGACTCTAGAATGCCAGGATACCAAAGCACCCTTTAGACCTTTTGAAATTCACAAGGTCATAGAGGCTCCACTCCATACCTGAACCAACATGAACAAAGAAAACACCAAACCCACGTGTTGTTAATAGTTAGCTGGACTCCCTGACAAGCAAGCTGATACTGATGAACATTCTTATCAATACAGTCTAAGCCAAAGAGGCTACCTCCTAATTATACAAGTGTGCCTGACTCAGAAAGTGGCTCAAAAAGAAACATATCAAATGAAAAAAGCTTTACATATTATTGCCATAAGAGCTAATAATACTCTGAAATGACCTGGTCCATCTATAAGCTAGATTTAGGAAGTCAGGATTACAGTTCTGATGAGGATGATGATCAGGCATCTCTGAGAGCAAGAGCTCTCCAACCAGACTAATTTACCAATGTCCCATTGAAATTGGGGAATCAACTAAATAATACTGCCAATGCTTAACCATTAAATGTCATCCTTGCATGAAATTCCATGCATTCAGTAATGCATATATTAATTGTTGTATGTCCCTTTTTTATTATTTTTCTCCCTCCTACATATGCTTATATATATATATATGCTGTAGACTATCTACAAATGTTCCACAGTTTCTCCAAGGCATTTCATACCATTCACTTGACATCATCACAACTCTCCTAGAAAATGGCTCCTTCATCTCCTCCACATGAAAGAGCTACATTGGCCAAGCACATGTCATTCCCCCATGATATGTATATACTTGCTTATATGTGTGTGTACATGCATGTAAATAAGCACTATACTTGTTTATAGTCACGTACTGTTTAACAGCATGTTATATACACTGTAAAACATACAGAGAAATTTCCAAAATAAAAATATAAGCAATAGTTAAAATGCTTTTTAAAGTTTCAAAAATCTTTTTGCTTTCACTAAAATATTCTAAAATATTTGCTCTCACAAAAATATAGTGAGAACAGTGGGATTGAAAATACTTCATTATATTTTAAAATCTTGTTTTGGCACTCTGTAATACAGCAATAGATTGTAATGTGCTAAAAGCAAAGCCCCCAGCAAATGAATTGTTAACCCCTGCCCATAATGAAACTCCCACTCTTACCTCAGGATATCTCCTGTACCATACCTGACATGTGACTGCTCGATACGGGGGTTGGGTATAATGTGAGGGCATCAATCTACTAGAATTATTCAGATTATTAAATTATTAGTGGCATTAAATATAAGTAAAATTTAATTTCTTATTTAATTAAAACATGTTTTTGCCTTACACCAGCATTTATAATTTAGTTTTCTCATAGGCATGTGGATATCAATCATACCTTGCCCTTGTCGCGTTCTGTTTTTCAGCAATACCTGATTTGCTGTGAAGGAACACTGGGGACTAGTTATTGTCAGGTAGGGAGTACAGGCTGTGGGGAACAGTATTCTACTTGCTTAAGGAAGTCAGAAATTAGAATTTAATTCTTCCTTCGTATTTCCACAGATGGTACAAAGACCCAATATGTTCTAACACTTCGTGCCTTACTATCCGCCATCTTTCACCACACACACACACACACACGCACACACACACACACACACACACACACACACACACACACCCCTACCAAGAGTATGGCCTCCCTCAAGTATTCAGGCTGTGCCTAAGGACCCAACACAATTTCACTGAAAACAGGAAACAAGTCTACTGATTGAATTCAAGGCATGCTCAGGACAAACTTTTCTCCTTGCCTAAAGGAGACCTCTCAGTAATGGCTCACTTTACCTATATTACTTAAAAGGGCCTGCAGTTGAGCTGCAATGAATACACTCCCCAGGCTGCTGTATCTTTTTCAGTTCCTCACAGACATCACCAGGAGCCCAATTCATCAAATCCTTAACACCACTCTTCAGATTTATCTGTCAGGGCAAGGGATCCAGATTAAAAATGAAACAACCATTTCACTTGCTTGACAAGGGTAGACCCAGCCTGCTAAATTTCCATCCCTATCGCTGGAGAGCAGAACTTTGAGAAATAAATAATAAATGTATTCTGACCTAGGGCCACCAAGCCTGGAATACTTTAGAGCCTCTTATCTAAGTACAACAATTATTCCAGTTAATAGGTTAAGGGATATATATGAGATTACTGGTAATCCTTTCACACCGTTGTTCAGTACTTATTAGAAATGCAGGGCACAAATATTGAAGGATTAGCTCCCCTCTCTCCTTGTACATACCCTTAGAGTGAGGCTATTTCCTGCTATCTTCTCTTGCAGAATAGAAATGAAGAATGGTTACACTAGGGGAGTTATTATAATCAGGCTCTTTTATATCTTTAAGGCAATTACATGCAAAGACAAGAGTGCCTAATGCAAAGCATTTTGAAACTATGGAATTTTGGCATCTCCTCTTGCCAAGCCATGATAAGATCTGGATGACAGTACATATTAAAAGGTGTTCAATAAGACAAACCTCAAACCAAGTATGTGTCTTCCAAAATTATTTTTTTTCTCTAAAATATGGACACTTTTACAGTGCAGAAGAAAAAGTAAAACTCTATGAAGCATACAACAGTAAATCCAACAGACATTTAGTAAGCATTGCTCAGAGTGGATGGGACTATAATGATGAGGCACAAAAGAAGGCAGAACTACTCAATTCTTCTTTTGAGAATAGTCTTTAGAGTGGGGAGCATATAACAAAAATGATAAAGCAAAAACTGAAAATCCTAACGAACTATATATTCCAGGGTACTTAAAGAAAGAGTACATACAGTTACCGAGACAAGACAAAGTTCAGTGAGCTTTGAAAAGTCATGGACAATAAAAGATGTGCCACAGTAGTGGTATCAAACTCAGATAAATACAGGATATCTGCCTGCTTCATGTTTACTTAGAAAACTACAAATTAATAGTATCTATGTTGTATTATTTTTACTTATTTGGTTAAACATTTCCCACTTACATTTTACTAATCCAGCCACCAGGACTTCTACGGGCAGCTTCATCCTGGCAATGTGTTTAACACTTTTGTACCATAGGACGGGAGATGCGCAAATATTATCTTTTTTTAAATTTATTTATTTTAAATTTAAATACAGAATAAGAAAAGAAAAAGAAGTATATAAACTTAAATATTAAAACAAAAACAAAACAAGAAAAGGAGGAAAAATGCATTACCATGTGCACAACAGAACATGAGAGGATTCAAAATATACTATAATAAATTTCCATTTCATGAAAGTCTATATAATAAATACTATGCTTTGTGTTCAGAGCTGGTCATCTTCTCTTTTCTTCCTTGTAAGTTTTCTTTCGTTCTCTGCTTTGTGTGTGTGTTTTGTGTGTGTGTGTGTGTGTGTGTGTGTGTGTGTGTGTGTGTTAAAGATGGATGGATTGATAGATGGGATGGATAGATATACATATACATAAATACAAACATACTTATATATACACATACACACAAAGATATATATATACATATACATACACTTACACACATATACATAAACTTAGATATCTATAATCATACTCATATATAGACAAATACATATCTATGTAAGACCATACTAATTTGTCCTCCATTTCTCTGAGGACAGATAACCTCTTTCTTTATAAGTCTGAGTATTTCCATATTTTTCTAAATCTATCAACACATCATTTCCTACACCACAACAATATTCCAACCTTATACGTTCTAGTTATTTTAAATAGTCTAAAACAAAATTGATTAATATGACTGACATTTAGTATAATTTCCCTATTTTTCTCCTTTGATTAAATCTACTTTAGCTTTAAAATTGTCTGAGATCATCATTACTAACACTGCTTATAATAATTATAATAAATAATAAATTATTTTCCTGATCTTTCTTTTATATTTCTGTGTATCTCTTATTACCTATCCCTCCTGACTCCTCTACTTTACTTCTAGGCATTACTTTGCCTTCCTATTACTTAATCTATTCCCCTCCCTTCCAAGGATCCCTCTTTTATCTTCCCATTCCCATTAATCTAAGCACCCTCTTATACCTTTATCTTATTCCCTCACCCTCCCCTCTAAACATTCCTCCGCTATGCTCTCCCTCTTCCCCTTAGCCTTTTATTTCTTTCTGAGTTTAGAAGACTTTTATACCCTTCTAGATATATAGATATAGATCTATAGATATATACGTATTGTTCATAAGAGATCATGGATACTTATCATTCTTATCCACAAGGATATTATGAAATACTGTTAAATGCCAAAATCAAGATTTGTCAGCAGTTCCTTAATTTACCAGTTCATGAATCCCTTCACAAATACTGAAACTGAAGCTTAAATACCTTGGCCACATAATGAGAAAACAGGACTCATTGGAAAAAGACTCTTTTTGCTAGGACAGCCTGAAGGGGGAAGAGGATGACAGAGGATGAGATGGATAGATAGTGTCATGGAAGAAAGGAGCATGAGCTTGGATAGACTTTGAGAGATAGTGAAAGACAGAAGGGCCTGACCTGCTATGGCCAATGGGATTACAAAAAGTCTGAACAGCTGAATGAATAAACAACAATCTCTTCACAGGCACAAATGTGTCTAGTTTATAACTAGTTTATTTCATTTGACAGACAAGTCATGCTATGTACAAAAGACTATGCTCTGTGCTGGGAAGACGAAGGTAAAAATGGAAATAGTTCCTAACTTAGAGGAGATTAATATTCTATTGTGGGAGATGGGGTCAGAAGAATATAATACACATACAAGCAAGTATAATAAAAGGTGCTCTTACTGATCACTATTTAATAAGGCATTCTAGACATTTTTATTCAATAATCAAAAAGTTAAGTACATTAGCCTATAATGTGAAAAAGCCACATTCTTATTTGTCAACAGCAAGATAGTATTTGCCCAGAGAGGATCCTGGGAAGATGATGGAGTGGTCAGAAAATTGCAAGCTTTCCAGATTTTCCCCACAAACAAGATAAAATAATGCCCGGGGTAAATATAACTGTAAAAATAAACAAGAATTGGGGAAGAACAGTGGTCCTCCTAGGACAACGGGAGAAGATCTGAAGAAAAATCCTGAGGTTTAGCCCCTGTGTAGAGTGAACACCTCTAGGCTACCTCTACTGAAAACCATTCTGCAAGTAGTTAAGCCTGGGGCTAGCTGGTTTGGGAGGTAGCCTAGGCCCCAGCCACAGGAACTTTCACCTCCTAGACAGTGTAAGGAGTCCGATGTTTGAGCTGGGTAAGGTTGAAGGAACCTCTGCTGATAAGGAACACTGGACCCAGCCATCCTACTGAGATATGCCTCTGGGCAAGAAGGAACCAGAACAAGCCAGGTCAATGCAAAAGCAGTGCGGTGGGGATGCTGCTGGAAGTAGATACTTACAGGAGGATGGAGTTCTTGGTTTTGGTCCCAAGCCAGGAGAGAGAACTGAAGGAAGATCTGAGGCCAGAGGCACCAACCCCCATACCCCAAAACTTGAGATGATTACAAAAAATAAGCTGCTACAAAAAAAAAATCAGGCAAAAGAGAAAGAATTCAACCACAGAAAGTCATTATAGTTATAGAGAAGACTGGGTTTCATCTTCAGAGGAGAATACTAAAGTAAAACAAGCCTCTCCTACACCAAAGAGTAATGTCACCTGCCTAAAAAGAATTCATAGAACTTATAAAAAAAATTTAAAAATCAAATGAGAGAGATTAAATATAAATTTTTTTTAAAAGTAATGACAATCCAAGAAAAACAAGAAGATCATGAAAAGAAAGACAAAAAATTTGAAAAGGAGATTCAGAATCTTAAAGAAGAAAATGGCTCCTTGAAAAGGACAAGAGGAAGCTGGTAAAGTCATAAGAGAACAAGACATAATAAAATATAAAGAATGAAAAAATAGAAGAGAATATGAAACATTTCATTAAAAAAGCAACTGATTTGGAGAACAGATCAAGCAGATAAAACATAATTGGACTACCTGAAAGCTATGACAAAAAAAAAAAAAGAATCTTGATACAATAATACAAGAAATTAAAGAAAATTGTCCTAAAGTATTAGAACAAGAGGGGAAAATAGACATAGAAAAAATCCACTGATCACCACCTAAATGAGATCCTACAAGGAAAATCTACAGGAATATCATAATCAAATTCCAAAACCCCAGCTTAAGGAGAAAATATTACAAGCAACAAAAAATAAGCAATTTATCTATGGTGGTGCCACAATAAGAATCATACCAGATGTAGCAGTAGCCACACTAAATGACTGCAAGTCTTGGAACACTATATATTGAAGAGCCAAAGAACTGAGGTTATGGCCAAAAATATCATACCCAGAAAAGTTACGCATAATCCTTAAGGAAAAAATATGGAAATTTAATGAATTGACAGACTTTCAGGATTTTGTCACAAAAAAAAAAAAATTTGAACTTAATAGAAGATTTAACATATATGATCCAAGAAAAATATGAAGTATATGGCTAGACAATAATGCAATTAGATGAATGCAAAATTGGCTAAATAATTGGACCCAAAGAAGAGTTATTAATAGATTGATAGATCTGGTTGATTAACAGATAGATCTTCATTTTCTCCAGCCTGATAATGTCTCTTTACACGTACCTTTGATTCTACCACTTACGTCTTCTCCATCAGATTGCTCACTCAACCATCCCTTCTGTAATCTTCAACCCTCTCCCTAGCTAATGATATGTCCTAGCCTCAGTCTTAGGTCTTCTTTTTTATTCTATATTGGTTACCTCATCACCTCTTATGGGTTAATATCATCTCTATGCTAATGACTCCTTGGTCTAGACTGAGATAGAGAAATAGACAGACACAGACAGACACAGACAGACACACAGGCAGGCAGGCAGGCAGACAGACAGACAGACAGACAGACAGAGATCCAGCCCCCTACCTTAAGTCTCATATCAATCACTTCCCATTAGCTATATCAAATGGTATGTCCCAAAAATATATTAAACTCATTATGCACAAAACAGAATTCATATCTTTTCTCACAATCCTGCCCCTCTTCCAAATTTCCTTATTTCTATTAAAGGTATCACCATTCCTCTAGTCTCCAACATTCTTAAACTCAACATTATCTTCAGTTTCTCATTTTCATTACCCTGTAGGCTTAATCAATTGCTAATTCAACATTTATCACAAGTCTTGTATCTGACCATTTTCTCTACTCACACAATCACCTTGGCCTAGGGTGATGATCTCTTCCTCAGATTAGGACAAAATCCTACTAATTGTTCTCATGTCTCCTGTCTGGCATCTCTGAGCCTTTCTCCATATACCTACCAAAGCAATTTTTCTTAAGTACAGATCTAAACATGTGACATGTGACATTCTCTGATCAATAAATTCCCCATTTGACTTCTGTTAGCTACAATGGGGCTACAACTATAGCCATAAGTCTTTACACAAAACAAAACTTTTTACTTTTCTCAATCCTTATACCTGCTTAGGAAGTCTGAGAATTTCACCATCCGTCTACTGTCACTGAGTCTTCTTATAAGCTCATTATTTACAGGGCACAAAGAATGAACAAGTTTATTTAAAGATAAAAAAAAACAGGTAAGTCTCACACAGATGTCACACCTGTGAGTATCGTTCTTGGAGATCTTTGTAATTTCAGTCTTTTACTGAATTTTATCAAAGGGTGACCATGAAGACCTTGAAAAAACCATGCCAAAGACAGTACCAGCTGGGAACACGTGGTCCATCATTCACCAGAAGGTAACAGCAGTCCTCTTCTTCCACCTACATCTCCCATGAGTCTCTGGTTGCAGTGCTCCTCAGATCCCAACAGAGGGATGCTCTCAGTTGCTCCCATTCTCAAGGAATCAGCTCTAGGAAGGGATATAAGAAGAGCATTTCAGAATTCCTGTTAAATTATAGTGTGTTACAAGATACTCTCTCTGAAGGTGTCCCTTGTACCTCAGATCCCCTGACATCTGGCCTCACATAAGAGCTCTCCCCTAGACCAGGAACACACTACTCTTCAATTTCTGAGCATACTTACGTATCAGTATTTGGCTAGGTTATATCAACTTTACAGTGTGATGCCCACTACTCTTTTAATGTTGTCTCTATTAGAATACAGGCTCCTTGAAGGCAGAATCTGACTTTACTTTTTGTATTTGTATCCCCAGAATTTGTAACACTTCTGTGCATATAGTAAGTGTTTTTCATCTGTTTGTTCCCCAGCATTCACCCATATTCTCACTTCCCACAGTTCTAAAGGCTCTGCAGAGACCCCAATTCCCCCATTAATTGATGTTCTGATCTCCAGCTAGGTCTAATTGCCTAGGGCTTGCTTTCTTCATGTTCCAAGACAGAAAGATGAAGTGGGAGCCAAGTACTCAATTGAACTTATCCTCTCAAATCCTAGGCTGATGCTCTAATCACTACAGCACACGCCTCTCAGGCTTTAGTTGTGTCTAATAACAGTAATAACATCTGTATAAAAAAGTCACATTTAGAGAACACTTAAAGGATTAGAAGATTCTTTCCTTTCAACTACTGTATGGGGTAGGTAACATGGGTAGGCTCAGAGATGTTAAGTAGACACACAAACCCAGGTTCCCTAACTGCACATCTATCACTTTTCAATTATACCAAGCTGCTTTTTGCCATATTTCCATCACATAATCACCTGGAGGCAGAAAGGTGATCAATTTCTCATGCCTATTCTTTGTTATTCAGATTGTTATGTGCTAAACCTGCAGCCACAACAGGAAAGTGAAAGCATCCGCTGAATGCCCAATTCACACTCAACTCACGGAGTCCAAGTAACTCACAGAGTCCAAGTGAAGTTTACTGAACACAGCCAGCCAGGTCCCAAGGGGATAGGAAAGGAAGCCAGCATGTAATTGCTTCCAACTTTGCTCCTGGGTCTCTTACAAATCTTCAGATCTCCATACCAAGAGTTTGTAGCCATATCTGTGGGCAGCAATTGGTATAAATTTGGAGCGCTGACCCTTCTGTCTAATCTCAAAGGCCTATTTCTGGCATACAGCCACAATCAGCCTGCTCACTCCAGCTCTAACCTTGGTTCTTTCTAGGACAACAGAGATGGCAGAGTTTGTGCAAACACAGCAACTTTGGTCCTAGGTCTTAAAGGTGGCCTGTATGTATTTTGCATACCGAAGACTATGAGCCCTCACTTTGTAGACAGCTGTTATCTGTGTACCATAGCCCTTGAGAGATAGAAAGCATGGGCTCTCAGCAGATTAGTATTATAAAGACAGTAGAAACTTAAAAATTTAACAAGCCAGGAAAAGTATCACAATAGAGTTATGTGTTTGTGAATTCAACTGTGGTATTTGTGCATTAATTTAATGCCATTCATTAAATGGAGAAGTTTCTTAGTGTAGCAAATAGGGAGATAGCCCCAGAGTCTAGAAGGCATTGATCAGGAAGACCTGGGTTCAGATGTTAACTCTGTCTGGTTGTATCCCTTTATCTCTCAGTTCACTAGGCAATTCAGTAAAACTATAAATTGCAAAGCAGTTATTGAAGTACATTTTCATTGATGGAGGGAGTTTTTTCATTGGTCGTTCCCTATATGAGTCAAATTATAGGTCCAATAAAAACAAAATGTATGCATAAATACACTTGTACATGTATGTGTATATACACACATATATACATATACACATTCAACTCTTCTTGTATATATATATACACAAACTGTGCTTGTGTATTTATAAATATATACATATATACATACACACAAATCTATCTATATATAATGCATATAAATACATATAGGTGTATGTACATTGGCATTTTTCCATCTTCCACATTAGCTCTATTTTATTTAAGACTCCTGAGCACAGACAAAAATGCCCGCAGGAAGCTTATCCCAACATTTCAACATATGAGCTTAGCTTACTAACGTTGCACATTTAGACTTCCTGAGGCCTATATTTACTTTCTACCTACCTAGACACAAGACTGTAGTCTTCGGGAGAACAAACTATTAGCAAAAAGAATATCTTTCCCATTTGCAGTTTCATAAAAATCATCCTATACAGAGGGATCTGGTTCAGCATTTAAATCTTGCCCTTGAAAATAGGGTTCCTTATATTTGGTGCATCTTAAAAGTATAGGATCATAACTCACAACGGATTTAGTAGTCGCTTATCTGTTTATAATTTGCACCCTGACCCTCCTGTACATCTCTCACTTTATAATTTGCTATTGCTTATACCGATGTTTTCTAAGTGTCCTTTGGTTTGGTACCAAGTTCATTTTAATTGGCATGCTATCTATATGTACCTTCATCAATTAAAGACAATCCAATCACCTTAGATGTGAAGTCAGGAAATTGTATCCTTCGTGTCCTTCTCCCTCCCTTGAGAGTGCCTTCTTCCTCTCTTTGTGTTCCATTCTCTTTTCCCCATCACCCCTCTGACGTTTGCTTCATTCCTGTCTCAGGTAGCTGCTTTTCTTTCTGGCAGCATTTGCATTTTAATAAGACTCCAAAAGAATGAAAAACATTCAAGACCCAAAGGAATGAGTTCCTGATAGTGGAACATTCTACATGATGACTGACAGTGGAGGAGGTATTTAGGGTCAAGACACCATTAAGTGCTGACCAATTGATAAGGCCAGTCTTGCTGATCTTTGTGCAAATAATCCTCAAGGTTTGGTCTTGAATAAGGTAATAGCAGTCATCTCCCTGAACATTTCCCATCTTTCTTGCCATTGCTACTTTCTTCCCACTTGGAATAGGGACCCTCAGAACCAAACTTCCAGAGGTGATGCCTGGAAGAACTGACCTACTCAACTTTGGAGCTCCACTCTGGGATTGAGTTATGCTGTTAGTTAAATGCAAACTCATCTAACCCCCCATATCTCATGATCTCATACCATGCCACACATCCATCCCCCACACAGACCTACCTCCCAGGGTTATTTTGAATACCCAGTGAGATAGCATTTGTAAAGCATTTAGCACATAATTGGGGCAGCTAGGTGGTGCAGAGGATAGAGTGGCAGGACTGGAGTTAGGAAGATGATTCTTCCTGAGTTCAAATCTGGCCTCAGACACTAGCTATGTGACCCAAGACAAGTCACTTAACCCTGTTTGCCTCAGGTTCCTCATCTGTAAAATGAGCTAAAGAAGAGCCATTCCAGTATCTTTGCCAAGAAAACTCCAAATGAGGTCACAAAGAGCTGGACATCACTGAAACAGGTAAACAATAACAACAAATCATTGCTTCTTTCCTTTCTTGCTTCATTCTTTCCTTCCTTCCTTCCTTAACTTAACATAACCAATTAGGTATCATGCCCTGCTGAATCCTCTTCCATGACATTCCTTGTAATTGTCCTTCACTGATAGCCATGATCCTGGTTTAGGCCATATTCCCCTCTCACCTGCATTTTTGAAATAGTTTCCTAACTGTTCTCCCTGTGCCTTAATTCTTTCTCCTCTCTAATGCATTCTCTATACCACTGCTAAAGGGATATTCCAAAAGCACAGGTTTGAACATGTAACCCTCCTGATTAATAAATTGCAGAGGTTCCTTCATTCCTTTGGGTCAAAGGCAAACACCTCTATTGAGAGCTGAAGCCCTTTATAAGCTGACTCCAATCTACCGTTCCAGTCTTATCATACATTCTTCCTCATTCATTCTATAATACAGCCAACTGGCCTGCTTTCTGGTTCATGCCCACCTCTTCCACCTCTGCCTTTGAAACAGTTGTGCCCCATTCTTGGAATTCACTCCTTCCTGATATACAACTCTTAGAATCTCTAAAGTTCCTCTATGGTTGCTCATCTTTCATTTTCAAAGAGTATCAATGACATCCTAGGGTGATATCTTGACTCCTGGATGAACTGAATTTAAGTAAGGCAGAGCAGCACAAAGTCATCAGTCTCACTCTCTCTTCCTGAGTCACTGAAGTTCAGTGGCAAGGCAAAAGTCAGGACAACTGGTGATGGCCCAGGATGCAGTGGATGATCCTGGCATCTTTGATGTCTGAGCAAGCTCTAAATATTTCACAGCACATGCTTCAGTCAACTTAACGGCTGTTGGAATAAACTTTTCTCATCCATCCATTCCACCAGGGGAAGTCTTTACCTGCTTAGAGCAGACATTCTCCTATCTCACTGCCCGGTTTAAGACCTGTTGGCTACCCTCGACCTAGGTTAATGCATCTGCTAAGATGATTTTATCAAGGTGTGGCCACAGCTTCTTGGAGCCCCACTGAGAGTTGCCTTGAAAAGTTCTCAGCAAACCCTCGTACCAGAGGTGCTAGTCCTTCCTGAACACTTCAAAGCTCAGTTCAAGCACCACATGAAAGATGAGGCTTTTCCTTATTCCCCCAATAAAGCACCTTGTTTTTGTTTTGTATGTACATATTTTATATATTTATTTACGGCCATATTGTCTCCCCAGATGGAATATAAGCATCTTGTGTTTCACTTTATACCCCCAGTGCCTAGCACAGTGCCTGCTACACAGGGGTCTTGCGGGGCTCAAATGAGAATGGATGTGAAGCATTTTGCAAACCTTACAGCACTACATAAATGATACTGTTCTTATTATTGTTATTCAGTAGTAGTAGTGGTAGTCTATAGTCACCAGGCCTCCAATCTAGGGATGACTTCTTTCCCTGAGCCTTCTACAGTGTTCCTGCTAAACCCAAACAATATTTATAGAGCAAAACAGAGGCATGCTAGTAATTAACAGTGTTCTCTTCAGGAAAAAAAATATGCAGACATAATTTTAAATGTAATTTGCAAAAATTAACATTTTCTCCATCTCTTCCTTAAGTCCAGATGATCCAGATCACAATAAAACAAGTCCTGATTCATAGGTAATTTCTAAGAAATAAGTCTCACACTGAAAATTTAACAACCAGCTTTTCTAAGCCCTATTAGAGCTGTTTCTAGCACACCCTTGTTGCTGCAAAACAGGCAAATAATGAATGTTGATGGATAAATTGACTCTTGGTAAGTTGGTTCATTTTTCTGAAGCTCATCTTCTTTAAAAAATGGGAAGAACTGTCTCTTAACTGCCTGTCTAAAAGGGTTGTTGTAAGCATTAAAACCTATAGAATGTGAGCTATCATAGAACTGTGAGAAAGCTTATCCTAAATGCTACACCATACCTCCCTGATCTTCCCCGACTTGGGAAAAAATGATCCCCCCAGACACAAAACCTGGGTTGGAGACTCAGCTGAGTTTCCATATAACAATAAGGGTTTGCATTGTATGGCCCAGTAGCACTACCTGACAAAAGAGAAGGGTTGAGGAGAGGAGCTTCTACCTTTACTCGTTGGCAGCAGCTCTTAAGTCTCCCTACTTAATGCAAAACACTCTCCAGGGACATGCTCTATTACTCCCTTTCTTACTGCTAGAATCTTAACTAAAATCTGGAACATTCGAGGTTAAGGTCAAGCAGACAGAGAAAAGAGTTAAGAGAAAAAGGGAACAAGAAAGCAAAGAGAGGAGAGAGTGGCATTTTCAGAAACTGAAAGGCAAGCTTATTATATTCGTCATTTAAGCACATTAGTTATAGGGCTTTCATGCTACTGATGTGCTCAAATTCTCAGAACTGACAATTTTTACATCCTCAAGGACACACTGAGTTGTAAGCAAGCCAGATCTCTGGATGAGTACTGCAGTTGAATGAAAGGGTTCCAAGCCCCCTGCTTTATATTTTAGAGACGGAATTCCAGAAGAGAGGGGTAGGGTTATAATGACAAAGACGTGTAGCCTTCCCCTCCTCACCATGGCAGCACATATTTAGAGCTGACACCAAAGAAGAATTTTTCTGATAAAATGTTTGTGGGAAATAATTTGAGGGTAATGGAGAGAAAATAAATGCTTACATCCATATTAACATGCCTGTACTTGTTCATTAAGCCCTGTTTTCTCCTATTTTCCTCATCTCTTTTCTTGGCTCTATTTTTGGAATGTTAATGCAGAAAAATAAAAGGACTCAACCACATTTCTGTTGTGGTGATCTTTTTTTTAAAGGATGAGCAATTTTGGTAATATATTATTATATTAGGGAAATGTAAATTTTTGTTATAAATCTTTTGTTCATACAATACACTGTCAATTTGAGAAACAACTGTTTGGTTCCTTTTACTTTATCTCATATGTGAGCTTAATTAATCACAATGCAATCCTATTCATAACTATTTTCCAACCCATGAGGGAATTATTCCTTCAGCTTGGTATTTTCTTCTAACTAAAGATGGCATTGAACTAGAGAAAACATTAAAACCCTGATGCTCATCATAATGAATTCTATGCAAAGTAGTTGATTTAATGTAAAGCAGTTGAGATCTTAATTGCCTTGATGTTTATGTTTGCAGCCAGTTTTCTTAGAACTTTTTTTTATTTCAAGTTTTACTAAATGATTAATAGGAGAGTTTGTATGGTCTGGCAAATAAGAATGGGGTTCACCAAACAAAAAAGAGAAAATGAATCTGATGAGAAGCTGGCTAATTCAGTCAAGGGTTTTATTAGAAGTTGATTGTGACCTAGACTAAAAATCTCCAGTTAAAGAGATGTATACAAAGACTAGAAAATGGTTGAATTATACTTCCTCTGAACAAAGAGACTTACTGAACTCTTTCTAATGATAATCATTAGCAGCCCCCTAAAAAATCTATTACTTGTGCACAAAACAGTACAGAAAGCAATTAAGATATCTGTATTTCCTGAACCTTCATAAGAAAATCTGAGATTTAGTGTGATGAATGTCTTGGTTGGATCACATGACTATAAAATAGAATGTCCCAAGGATGCCAGGAAGAGAAGAAACTATGTCTTTTACATTTTGTGTTCCCATAACACATAGTAAACAAGTATTTTGCATGTACCAGGTTCTCAAGAAAGCTTTGTTGAATGAATTCTTTAAACTAACAGAGAAGAATGGGGTGAAGGGTGGACTCCATGATCTCAGAGGGAGTTTTCAGTTCTAAATCTAGAACTCAATGAGTTTATCAGTTAATGAAAAGAGAGGTGATATGGCCAGGTATAATAGGTAACTTCTTCCAAGGCTCAGCTCATATTGTCACCTATGGGAAATCTATTCTTATCACGTTAGTTGCCAATGTGTCCTCCTTCCCTCCTGAAATTATCATATACATTTACGTACCTATGTGTCGTGTTCCTCATTAGAATTCAAACTCCTTGAGGACAAAAATGGTGTCTCATTTTGCCTTTTTTATCTACAGTTCTTTGCACATAGTAAGTGCTTAGAAAAGGTTTATTGAATCGTATAATAACAGTGGTAATGATGTTGAATGATGACGGTGACATCTAGGCAGCTAGAGAATGTAGTAGATAGACTGCCGGACCTAGAGTCAAGATGGTCTGATTTCAAATCTTACCTCAGATGAGTTGTGTGACCTTGAGCAAATCACTTACCTTCTCTGAGTCTCAGTTTCCTCATCTGTGAACTGAGGATAGTAATAGTACCTGTCTCCCAAGGTTATTATGAGGATCAAATGAGATGTACAAAACTCCTTACAAACCTAAAATTATTGCATAAATGTGAACTATTATTATTGTTTTATTCTTACCCCCTCCAACCAATTCCAACCCCTTGTCCATGTCATGAGGAGAAAATAACAGCAAAATAAGCCAGAATAGCAAGTGTGCCCTGAGACGGATATTTGAACTGAGAAAACCTTGTAGAAGCCCAGAAATACTGGCAAATTGGACTCTGGTAATATTACTAATTGAGTTTTCACCCCAGCCTTTGTGATGAAACTGCTCTTCTGTATCTAAGCAATAAATGTGGCAGTAGAAGAGTGCAGGATGATCCTACTCAAAATCATCACACTGACTCGGTTGATACGGAAAACAGTGGAACCGAGCGAGTATTCTGGGACTTTCATGTTCAAGTATTACAATAATACAAGATATAGCAGATAAAGTCATAAAAGTCAATAACATACTTGTTTAAAATGGTTCGGTGAGAATGGTTCTAACCACTAAAGACGGAAAACCAAAAAAAGTACATGAAATGACTGGACATGAATACTTTCATTATGTGCTAATACTAAGTCATAACAAAATGGTAAATAAACCTACCTGTTATAGACAAAGGCTTCATATTTTTTTCAACAGCAGCCATAGCTCCAAGTTACACAGCAATATATTATTTACAAATGTAGAGCTATCATAAAAAATAACTGCACCTCTAAGAATAAATTAGGGAAAATAAAGGACAAAAATCAAGGAGCTACCAAAACTGAAAAAGGAAATGATGATCACTACAGATCCCTAATCACTTATAAGCCTCACTTACTACAAACTTTGTAAATAATTCTTAAAAATGAAACAGATGACAAAAATAATACCAAGGAAGGTCCCAAATGATTTTGAATAGGAGACAGGCATCTTTAAATGGGAATTGCAAGAAGTGCTTTTTGAGTTTGATAGCATGAATGCAACTAATGGATCAATTATAAAAACACAACAATTAAGAAAAGTTAGCATCTACCATAACCAGTGTAAATGAATTCATTCTCCTACAGTACTTAAAATAAAGAGAAAAAAATTTTCAGGATGCACTTTGCTATGATATGGTCATCACCACAGTAGGAACCATAAATAAAAAGGTAGAGCTACCTATCAAGGAATATCACTAAAGACAGACATCAAAAACCACTATGGGAGAAGCAATTCAAGAGCTCTATCTCAATAGGTCTCAAAATTCCTCAGAAGCTTTTTAAAGGCATTGAGAAATTGTATTAATACCTACCTGGTACACACATATAGTTGGAACTTGAATGACATTGTACTCAATTTAAAGCAACAAAAAAGAAATACAGGAATAAATAATAAGAAATATGTATAAATATTTAATAAATACAGGAATAAAAAAAGATATATCAAAAGTAATACCTGAAATTCTAGATTCCTTTAATAAATAATTTGAGGCAAAAGTCAAAATTGTTGGGGAAAAGGGGGCCAAAGAAGCTCAAAGAACAAAATAAAAAATCTTAATCAAGCAAAAATTCTACTACATTCTTGAAAAGTAAAGAAATGAAAGGCAAGATAAAATGCCAAAGAAGAAGTATACGGAAAATTTCCAGTCATCTAAGAGGTTGCCATCATAATAAAAATGCAAACTGAATCAAATGAGAAACAGAAAGCTTATGTGTCATCAATTTAATGAGTGACAGAACTGTTATATCTAAAGAGGTGATGAATTCTAGCTTCTCTACAAAACTGGAAAGCAGCAAGACTAGATAAGATGCATAATTGTAGGCCTGAATGCTTCCCAGTCGTACTACCAAGGCACATTGTTAGCTTCCACTCAGATAGGGAGGTTTCTCTTCCTTATGGATTAAAGATCCTCCAGCAAGTTAATGAGGAAAGTAGGAAAGGTATTCTACATAATCATTCTATATAATCCTATATAAGGAATAGCCACCTTTAAAAAAGATGAAATATGACACCTGAATAGGGAGGTAGATTTACATTTTTTTGGTATATTCTTGGCAAATATGAATTGGTATTCATCAAAACTAAATTGTTCGAGAATATGAAAATAAAAGAATATAAAAAGAAGTTAGAATGAGGCAGAATCATGGTAGAATGGAAGCCAGGGCACTTGGTGCCCCATTAGTCATTCCCAAATGATTCCTGGACAAACCATCTCCTGAATTCACACAGTTCCTGGCCTCACTCCTTAAACTGCTAAATGGCTTTGTGATGTGGCTCTTACTTCTTGAGTAACTAGCCACCTCTTCACAGGGGCCAGTGAACAGCTGGGTGACTTCCAGTTGCACCTGGGCTGGATTAGAACAGTTAAATTGGCTGAAAGATAAAAAAAGCCTGCTGGTCCAATTTCATTCCCTTGAGTCCTCCACTCCCCCCATACCAGGTGTACATTACTCACATCCCGAAGTAGCTCATTACAATCAGGGGCTGAATGGTTAAACAGAAATTAAATTGACACTTTGAAGCATTAATCTAAGTGCAGATTAATATTCATCAACATCTGCTATTTGTTCAGGTGAACGTTCATCTTAACAAAAAAAAAAAAATACCATATTCCTGACATGGGAACAGTGTGCTCTAAAGAATAAACTGCTAGGACTCAGGCATCCATACTGGGTCTAAGGGAGAAGATGATGTCCATGTTTAGAGGACATCAGTGATTGTCCTCACAAAAGGAACCTGCACCTGTGATGATATGTCATTTTTAAATTTAGTTTGTATTTGTTCTTTTAACCATCTATTGCAAAGAGATTTCTTCTTTTATACAAGGTATAAGAAGCTGAGAGGGTAGTTTAATTTTAACAGTTACTAATTAGTCTAGTTCTTGATCTCAAGGAACAAAAACACAGTCACACCAATACAGAACCTAACTACAGGGTTTAATAATAGTGTACAATTCACCAGTGGAATGTGCACTCACACTAAAGAAATACAAGGAGATATGTGTTTTTACCACACCCCTAACCTTCAGTTCCAGCCTTGTTCTCTAAAATAAAGCCATACACATAAACACACCCCAGAAAATCAGATGTGTCCAGTAACTAGACTGATTTAACATGTCTTGAGGTTCTTAAGGATTGTAGTTTTGCACTCAGATAGATAAAGGGAGCTGGAGCCTTTTACAAATGCACCTATCTAGGCTAAGCACAAAATGGGCACCTTTAAATACACCAATCATGAGTAGGTCAGCTAAGGTTAAATACAGAAATTGGTAGAATTCCTTTCATGTCAGTGGCTGAACCCAGATATTAATCAATCATTCTAGCTGTTGCTGTATTAATGTCTTCCTTCTCCCCAATTGCACTCTTCCCCTTCTCCCCGTCATGCATCTACATACTCTTCTCTCTTAAGGAATGAATCTGATTAAGCCAGTCTGAATCAATTCTATCCTTTCCCATTCAGGAATAAGAGGTTGTTGTCTATCGTAGGGCTGCCACATGGTCATCATCAAAATTCCCTGACTGACTAATAATCAATTATAGATAATGAAAAATCAAAATACATACACACACTGAAAGACAGACAGACAGAGACAGAGATAGAGAGAGACCAAGAAACAGAGACAGAGAGACACGGAGACAGAGACACACACATAGAGAAAGAGAGAGAGAGAGAGAGAGAGAGAGGGAGGGAGGGAGGGAGGGAGGGGGAGAGGGAGAGGGAGAGGGAGATGGAGAGAGGGAGAGAGGGAGAGAGTGTTTGTATCATTGAATGGTAAAGTGTGTAGTACAGATTCTAGGTGGAGTTTAGAGAAGAGACAGAGAGCAGTATGAACTGAACAGTCAGAAAGGGAGTTGAACCTTGAAAGACTGGTAGGAAACAGAGGGAAGTAACACATGACTTGAGTCCTCCACTCCATTCCTTTTGGATTAAGCCAGAAAATAAGACTCTCAGTTCCCAAATCCATTACCTAAAAGGCAATGTTCCCTGAAAGGAACTCAAGACAAAAAGTTGTTTTCCCATTGTTTGGGACTCAGATTGCATTTCACCATAGACACATTATAAATGGTAATAACATTCCCATATCAACCCCTAAAAGCTTATTTAATCTATAACATAGCTGAATTAAAAATTATATAATCCAACCTAATAGGATGGTTCAGGCAACAGATTTTTCCAACCCTCTAAGGAGAAATCTAATTAAACATAGCAAAGCTGATCAACAGTAGTTGACTAGTCAGTTGGTGATGAGTTCTTTAGTGACAGTTAACTAATGAAACAATGAAAAAATACAAGATGGCTCTTAGTTCTTTACAGACCTTTTCTACTTCTGCAGTGACAGCGTGTATGACTGAAAAGAAGACAGAGGATGCTGAGGATGACAGTTTTGATATATATTCTAGAAACATTCACTTAATTGTATATAAATATGAAATCATTGTCTATTGAACAATGAGCAAAATTGCTGTTGGAGGAACTAAGCTGTAGCAACTTTACCACAACTATTCTCTCTATAAGTGGAACCAAAGACAGAGCGAAGGTACAGCTAAAGTGAGGAACAACTCACAGGTAATCCTTAGAAAAGCCAATAAAGGAATTCGGGTGATTGGTTTTATCATGTATTCAAAAGCAACAAGAAGCATCATTTCATGGGACATTTAGTAATGTTATACTTCAGTGCTGCTAATGATAAGTATTTGCAAAAAGACTACCATTAAAATAATTGCAATTTATGTGGCAACATCTGTTTCAGAGGATGATGAGGCTGAGGAATTCTGTAGAAGACTCCAAATTAAATGAGTATATTTTAATATTTAGTGACATGTAAAGGTAGGAATAAGCAAGGACAGTGAAAAAAATGTGTTGGGAAATATGGTTCTAAAGCAGGTAGAGAGGCCAAAGACTAGGAAAATATAGACAGTCAAGAAATAAACACTTATTTCTTAAACTAATAAACACAGCTACTATGTACCAGGAACTGTGCTAGGTGCCTGCAAAACACACAGAGGTAAAGAAAAGAAAAGAAAAAAGCAATACATTCCCTCAAGGAGCTCACAATTTAATTGGGGAAACAAACAAATATATACTATATACAGGAAAAATAGGAAAAAATTAAAAGTGGGAAGGCATTCGAATTAAGAAGGGTTAGGAAAAGCTTTCTATAAAAGGTAGGATTTTAGTTGGGACTTAGGGAAAATAACAGGTAGAGATGAAGAGGTAGAGTATCTCAGGCTTTGGGGACAGTCAAGGGAGATGCCTAGAGTTGAGAAAAGGAGTCTTGTTTTTGGAGGTCAAGGTCACTGGATTGAAAAGTAAAGGTAGGAAGCTGCTAGCTCAGGATGGGCCTTGAACATTCACAGGATTTTGTATTTGATTCTAGAATTGATGGGAAGCTGCTGGAGTTTAATGAATAGGAGGCTGATACGGCTGAACTTCTGCTTTAGGAAAATCACTTATGTGACTGAACAGAGAATGGACTGGAGTTGGGAGAAACTTAAGAAAGTCACCTCACCAGAATGTGCGGTCATGAGGGCCTGCTCCAAAGTGGTAGACATTCAGACAGAAGGGGGAATATTATAGAAATGTTGCAAAGGTGAAATCAGCAGACGTTGGCAGCAAGTTGGATATGTGAGATGAGAGATCATAAGGAGTTAAGATTAACATCTAGGATGTGAGCATGAGGGACTAGGAAGATGGTGTTGCCTACGGTAATCAACTGATTAGTTTAAGATTGGAAAAGTAATATGACAAGGCTGTATATTGTCACCTTATTTACTCAACTTGTATGCAGAGTACATCGTAAGAAGTGTGAGGCTGGATGAATCAAAAGCTGGAATTAAGATTGCTAGGTAAAATATCAACAATCTCAGATATGCAGATGACACCACACTGATGGCAGAAAGTGAAAAGGAATTAAGAAGCCTCTTGTTGAAGGTGAAAGAAGAGGGTGTAAAAGCTGGCTTGAAGCTTAACATTTAAAAAAAAACTAAGGATGTTGGCAATTGGTCCCATCACTTCCTTCCTGACCAACAGAGAAGACATGGAAACAGTGTCAGACTTTATGTCCTTGGGATTAAAGATTACTTCAGACACAACACAGCTGCAAAATTCAAAGATGCATGCTTCTGGGAAGGAAAACTATGGCAAATCTTGACAGAATACTAAAAAGCAGAGACATCACCTTGCTGACAAAGGTCCATAAAACAATGGTTTTCCCAGTAGCAATGTATGGCAGTGAGAATTGGACTATAAGGAAAACTGAGCACTGCAGTATCAATGCTTTTAAATTGTGGAGCTAGAGAAGACTTTTGAGAGTTCCTTGGACAGAAAAAGATCAAATCAGTCAATACTTAAAGAAATTAATTCCCACTATTCACTGGAAGGTCAATACTAGAGCTGAAGCTTAAATATTTTGACCACATAATAAGAAGATGGAACTCAATGGAAAAGACCCTCATTTGGGCAAAGATTAAAGGCAAAAGAACAAGGAGACGACGGAGGACAAGATGGATAGACAGTATCATGGAAACTATGAGCATGAACTTGAACAGACTTCAAGAGATAGTGGAAGACAGAAGGGCGTGGTGTACTATGAACTATGATATCATAAAGAGTCAGACATGACTGAACAACTGAACAACAACACAGTAATAGGTAAGTTGGGAGTGGGGGAGCATTTAGAGGGAACAATCATGAGTTCTTTTCTGGACATGCCGAGTTAAAAATGTCTACTGGATTTATGGTTTTAGATGTCTGAAAGGCAGCTAAAGGTGCAAGATTGGAGGTCAGCTGAAATGTTAGGACAGGATAGGTAGTATCATTCTTATACAACTGTCTCATTCTTATAGAACATGAATATTTTCCTTAAGAAAAAAACAAAATGGCAGTGAATTTGATTGGCACCAAATAGCCACAAAAATGAAACTGGTTATATTTTTGACAGGAAACAACTCGTTACTTATGAGGAAGTCACCACTGAATCAGTTCTCTGTGTATAGTCAGGCTATCACCTATAAAACTAAAATAATAAAGATGAGAAAAAGAACATCCAATTGAAATATCCCCAGCCTGTTATTGACACCAAAACAGTAGGAAATAAAAGGAATAAAAATAATAATTTTATGCAGATGATTAATTTATGCACATCAACTGCCATAATGAAGGAGAGAGAGAAAAAAGGAAGAAATATATCCCATAAATTAAAGTACTGGTTAATCATGACCTACCCAAAGTCACATGGGAGAAGGGTGACCTAGACTAGAATTCTCAGTTCACAAGTTTTGCTTTCATTCTAAAAGACTATTATTTCAAAGTTATTCAATCTTTTTTTTAATCAGAGAGAAGTTCAAGAAGAAACCATTACCATGTTGGAAACATCTCTCTATTTGGCTCCACTGTTTTTGTTTTTATTTTACTTTTCATCACTTAGACCCTTTCTGCCTTTCTGATCTTCAGGCTCTACACCCTGTGGCGCAACCACTAAGTAGCCTTGGAACCATGAACCAGCCCTCTAAAGAAAAGCCATCCTATATTTTAAAAGTTTCGACCACCCTGAGGCCCATGGATGATGCACTCAGTGAATTCTCAGGGAAGCTGTCTAAGCCAAGAAACCTGTTTTTGCTTTCTCCTTTCCAGAGGAAAGTCTTTTACATAACTTGAATAGGCTTGTTAATATTCTCCATTCTGAACAGCATCATCCATAATGCAGGCAATTGCAGTAAATGGGAAGGTGCACTGCTGTGCATCTATTGGTTCTGTATGTGTTTGAAAACAACTCAGAGACAAAGCAAAGAGATGGAGAAAAGATTGTGTTTTGCTGAAAAAGAAATGGCTGGTGGGATTGGGAAGGAGAAGTTCTGCTCACTTTTGTCACCAACCAATGTTTTAAAAATAAGTTTTACCATTTCAGTAAATACATTAATAATTCCATTTGCATTCCATCTTCCTATTATGTGGACAAAATATTTAAACTTCAGCTCCAGTATTATCCAGTTGTTTCTATGACAGATTTACTTCCCAGTTCTATGTCTGAACTTTGGAGCCATTTTGCCATGCACATAAAATTATAAACTCATTTGCCTCTAGAGAATCTCTTGCACATCTTATCTTTGCCAATCTAGAAAGACATTCCAAAAATAAATAAAACTTCTGTGTAGTGGAACTCTCATCAAGAATAGCCCTTTTGTTATTGTGGTTCAGTCATTTCAGTTGTGTCCAATTCTAAACCCCTCTTTGGGGTTTTCTTGGCAAAGATATTAGAGTATTTTGAATGAAGAAGCATTTTGTTCTCCAGCTCATTTTACAAATGAGGAATCTGAGGCAAATAGGGTCAAGTGACTTGCCCTGAGTTGTTAGATTTTTTTCCAGAAGGAAACAAACCTGAGCTATCTGAATAGCTTCTAGATATATTTTTTTATTCCTCCTTGTTGTGGTTTTAGCACCTTATTGCTTCTTCATCTGGGGAGAGAGCACATGTTTCACCTTCTTTTGCCCAAGAGATTGAAACTGCATAGCAAGTCAATATTCTGTGGATAGAATACTAGATTCCAGGATTCTTTTCCTTCTCTAAGCATCTGGCAATGACAGGACTTTTACCTGTCATGTGTCTGCATCACTGGCTCTCCAGAACTGGGTCCAAGTATTTCTCACAGTCCAGGAAGGTGGAACATAGGAACTCTCAGTACTCTATTATATCCCTACTTGTTGCCCTCTCTCAGCCATGGCAGAGTGGGTTGTCTATTGGTGGTCCCTTGGGTCTCTGCCTATGTGCACTACCACCACCCCAGCAACCAAAGTTCACTCTCAGTTCTCTGTCTCTGCCCTCTGCTCAGAAAAGAGAAAAGGAGTGAAGAGAAAGGACTTTGCAAAAATTTCATTTTTAATAGGAGTATTAATGAAAAGGAATATTTAATTTATTGTATTTTTATCCCCAGAAGTTAGCATAATATCTGACACATTGAAGAAGCTTAATAAATATTTGGTGATTGATTTACTGATCATTGGACCACAATAATCTTAGCCAATCTATCCTCCAATAATAAAATAGAAAGTCCCAAAGACTTGCCATGTTGGAAGTTCAAGATGACCAACCTCCTACACAAGCAGGAATGTGATATAAAACCAATTAGTGAGAAAACTCTAACTTTCTTTTTATGTAACTGCTTCTTGTCATTCCTCCCACAACACCCCCATGCAGACACTCATCCTACCTCCAGTCATTCTCGATCTACTGAATTTCCTCAGATAAAAGAAATCTAAGTACTTGCCCACTCTCCTAGAGTCTGGTTCCTTTTACCAATTACAAGTTTTACCAATTACTCATAGTCAGGGAATGACAAAAACTCTTCCTTGTTTATATTTTCTAGTTTCCTGTTAAGCCTCTCACCTCCCTCATTTCTGGTCCACTCCCAAGTAGAACCTATGTCTATTGGATGCATCTGGAATCTGGACCCAGACTTCCCATTTTATTAGCCCCATACTTCCTCAATTCAAATGTCAACACTTTACCCTTTACACAAAGGCTCATCTGGCTGAGGAATGTTTATTTCTTTAATATTTGAGGTTTGTCAACTGGGTACAAAGTCATAGCTAAAGAGTACATATTAATCCCTAAATATGAAACAGTATTGGGGATGGTGGACTACAAGGCAGGATACCAGTGTGTGTGTGTATGTATACACACATATGTGTGTATATATGTGCATATGTTTATATGTATGCATATATGTATGTATGTGTGTATATATACCAGGATATCCAGGACTAGTTATATGACCTTAGATGAGTCACTTAACTTTGTTATCTTTATATCTAGCACTGTGCCAAATAAATAAGTTTTTTAATAAATCTTCACTGAATTAAACTGAGTCTAAAGAGGGGGTTGAACTAGAGTTCTTCTCTAAGTTTCTATTACTCAAAGAGTGCGTACTCACTGTTTAACCTAGAGCACTGGGACTGGAGTCAAGAGGTTTTGTTGTGGTTGGACAGTTGTTTTTCAGTCATGTCTAACTCTTTGTCATCCCATTCAGTGTTTTCTTGGCAAAGATATTGGAATGATTTGTCATTTCCTTCTCTAGCTCATTTTACAGATGAGGAAATGGAGGCAAACAGGGTTAAGGGACTTGCCCAGGGTCACAGAGCTAGTAAGTGTCTCAGGTCACATTTGAACTCAGGAAGATGAGACTTCCTTATTCCAGGTGCTCTACCCACAGCTCCACCTATCTGCCCAGAGTCAGGAAGACCTGAGTTCAAACCTCCCTTCTTGTACTTAACTAGCTGTGTGGCTCTAGGGAAGTTTCTTAACCTCTGTGTGCCTCAGTTTCCTCAAATGTAAAGTTGAGGACCTAATATCACTACCCTCAAGAGTTGTTGTGAGAATCAAATGAGGTAATATATGAAAAGCACTTACAATCGTGCCCAGCACACACTAGGTGCTTAATAAATCCTTGTTCTCTTCTCTTTCTTTTATCAGTGATCTTAATGGTGGAACTTGAAGCCTATTAAAGATTACATCAGTCTAGGTGACAAGAAAGGAAACTAGAGTAGACTTTTCAGCACCTTGAGGATAAGTGGTCAAAAATAAGTCAAATTAAATGCTATAATAATAAGGAATAAGTAGTGCCCTTGAAAAAGAAAACAAAACTGTGTATGTACAAACTGGGTAAGGGCTGGATCATAAATCCAGAATTGGAATGACCTCAGTGACATCTTACAGATAAGGAGATTGAGACTTCAGGATCTAGAAGTGCTAGAAGGGATTGTAGAGATCTTCTAAGATCAACCCTTCCAAAATTGTCCAGTCACACAGACAATAAGCATCAAAAAGGAATTTGAAGCCAGAACCCCTGATTTTAGAGGGAGTTCTCTTTCCACTCTACAATGCTCACCTAGCCTTGGCAGGTTAATCTCTATCTTTCTGCTCCGTTTCTCTTTTCCCCTCAGCAGGGAAAAGCAGGAAGGCACATCCACGAATCCATACCACATCAAGGCAATGTGTTTGTGAAAACTGTAATACTTTAAAATAATTGTGGGTAAGAAATCATAGGTATGAAGAAGATAAAATAAATGGAAAGAAAAATTCGAAGTGTTTCAGAATGAAGAAAACAGAATCAAAACAATACAAATGCTACAACTATATTAAAAAAAACTCCAGTACAATCTGATAAAAACACAAGAAAAGGGGATTGGAAGGAACTCAGAGGCACATAAGAGGCTAAAGCTATTATTTTGTTATAGTTTATATCCACACTCACTTTTTAAACATATTAAATAGTCTGGAGTTTATTGAGTTGCGGATGACTGAATTTTTAATTTCATTTACCCAAATGTTTTAGTCATTTAGTAAGTTTTTACTAAGAATGTGATTGCTGTAAACTAAAATGGGGCAATATTTTCTGGCTATTTCTAATGGTTTACTAAGATGATTTTAGGTGACAAGGTCATGGAGATAGCAGAGGTCAAGTTTCAAGCTTGATAATAATTGTAGAATCAAAGACTTCTTGTGCTAGAAGAAATCTCACAGATTATTGCATACAACCCTGACCCAAACCATGAGTCCTCTATGCTATATATCTATAGAAGCTCTTCTTAGCACCTTTGTCCACCAGAGTGTCCTAACTGCAGCACCCACCCACCTCTTCTCCCATGGAGCCACTACAGAAGTAGACAGAAGTACTTAATTCCCTATACCCCCGTGCTTGCCCCATTTGAGGCTATGAACATTATTTTTCATCTATGATCTTCTTTCCTCCCATGGTTAACAAATTCCTAACACTTGTTACTATCCCCATCCCTGTTGCTCACTCACAAACCATATGAAAACAAGCTATCCCCAAACCCTATTTCCCATTCTCTTATCTCAGCCTCCTCAACTTTATTCTACACATGTCCCACTCCAGCCCTGCCCATACTTGCCTCTTTGCCCTCTAGAATTCTAGATCTATAGTGACCAAACTTTCCTTCGTTCTGTACCTTTTTTCTCTTATGCTTTTTCTACTTGCTCTCACTGGGACCTGGTTTTCCCCTAAATGATATTCCTATCACTTGCCATTTTCTCCACCACTAACTGACTTTCTCCTGATCACACATTCTCCACACCCACACACTGCTCCTCCAGTGGGGTGGAGGGAGCTGAGGATGTTACTTGCTTCTCACTGCCATTTCTAGACACTTCTTCTGTCACCATCACTCAGCAAACTCATTTTGAAGTTCATGCAATTAAAATTTTCCTTCTTATTCAAATTATGATGGGAACTATGTACCAACCTCCAGGTCATTCACCATTCTCAATAAAGTTAGTACCTGATTCACCATCTTCCTTCCTTCTACAATTCTTGTTAGGGTACTTCAACATTTATATTTATACTTTCTCACATTCTCTATCCTCTAAATTTATTCTTAAATCCCATGATCTACCCTTTCATACTACCTTACCCACACTCAGGAATGAACAAAAGTGATTTAGAGGACTTTTTACATGTCTATAGATAGCTTTGATTTCTTTATCTGAAAACCATCTGTTCACATCCTTTGACCATTTATCAATTAGAGAATAGCCCCTATTTTTTACTCAGTTCTCTACATATTTGAGAAATAAGGCCTTTGTCAGAGACACTTGCTGTAAAGATTGTTTCTCAGCTTTCTGCTTTCCTTTTAATATTGGTTGCATTGGTTTTGTTTGTACAAAAGCTTTATATTTTAATATAATCAAATTTATCTGTTTTACATTTCATAATGTCTGTAACTCACTTGACTTCTCCTTTAAGAATATGGATGCTATACCACTTGGTCCATTTAAATTTAGTATTGATATTGCTTCATTATGTATGATACCTTTTAGCAAGTTGTAGTTTCCTTGCTTATCTCTTTTAAGTATGTCCATTTTGCCTTTACTTTGTTTGAGATCAAGATTACTATTGCTTTTTTTTTTTTTACTTCAGCTAATGTATAATAGATTCCGCTCCAGCACCTTACTATGTTTGTCTCTCTACTTCAAGTGTGTTTCTTGTAAACAACACATGTAGGATTCTGTTTTTTGATCCACTTTGCTATCTGCTTCTGTTTTATAGGAGAGTTCATCCCATTTATATTCACAGTTACAATGATTCACAGTTATAATTACTGTGTATTTCCCTCCATCCTATTTTTCTTCCTGTTTGTCCACTGTCTCCTTTCACCCTTTTTCTCCTCACCAGTGTTTTGCTTCTGTCTACCAGTTCCCCTGATCTGCCCTCCCCTCTATCAGCCCCCTCCCACCCCAGCCCTTCACTTAATCTTCTCCCTTACTATTTCTTTGTTGGGTAAGATAGATTTCTGTAGTCAACTGGTTGTGTATATCAATTCTCTCTTTGAGCCAATACTGATGAGAAAAAAGTTCAAGTGATGCCCATCGCCCACCCTCCTGTCGTTTTTCTCCACTGTAATAAGACTTTTACCCCTCTTCATGTGAAATAATTTACCCCATTCTCCCTCTCCCTTTCTTCTGCACCCAGTGTACTCCTCTTGTTCATCCCTTAATTATTTTTATGTCATTCCCTCAAATTCTTATATCCATACGCTCTGACTGTGTATATTCCTTCTAGATGTAGTATTTGTGATACAATTTTTAAGACTTACAAGTATCATCTTTCCACATAGGGATGTTACCTCTATTGAATATTTTATGTTTTCTTTTCCCTTTTTAATTCTTCATTTTTCTCTTGGGTCTTGATATTGGAGATCAAATTTTTGGTTTAATTCTGTTCTCCTTATGAAAGTTTGAAATTCTTCTATTTAATTGAACCACCTTTATTATGTTTAATTTTGCTAGGTTGTAGTCTAAACTCCTTTGTCCTCAAGAATATTATGTTCTGTGACCTCCACTCTTTTAATGTTGCAGCTACTAAGTTCTGTGTAATCCTGATTGTGGCTCCCCGATATTTGCAGTATTTTTGGCCACTTGCAGTAATTTTTTCTTGATGTGATAGTTCTGAAATTTGGCTACAATATTCCTTGGAGATTTTATTTTGAGATCTCTTTCCTGAAGTGATTAGAGGATTTTATCAATGCCCATTTTCCCCTCTGGTTCTAGGATATTAGACCATTTTCCTTGATAATTTCCTGAAAGATGCTTTCCAGGTTCTCCTTTTGATTATGGCTTTCAGGTAGTCTACAGATTCTGATATTGTTCCTCCTGGGTCTATTTTCCAGGTTGATTGTTTTTCTCATGATGTATTTTACATTTTTTAAAAAATTTTATTCTTTTGAATTTGTTTGATTAGTTTTTAATATTTCATAGAATCTACAGCTTCCACTTGGCAAATTCTAAGTTTTAAGGAATTGGATTCCTCAATTAGCTTTTGTACTTTTCTATTTGATCAATTGTATTTTTTAAGGAGTTATTTTCATTTAGAAAAATTTATCGTTTTTTCCTTTTTTGTCATTTTAGCCAATTTGATACATGTGACATGGTATCACAGTTATTTTGAAAATTAAAAGATAAATGCTAGAGAGGATGTGGAAAAATTGGGACACTGATGCACTATTAGTTGAGCTGTGAACTGAGCCAATCATTGTGGAGAGCAATTTGGAACTCTCCCCAAAGAAACTGTGCATACTCTTAGATCCAGTAATACTAGGTCTATATGCCAGAAAGATCATAAAAAAAGAGAAAAGGATTTATATGTGCAAAAATATTTATAGCAGTCATTTTCATGGCAGCAAAATTTTGGAAATTTGGGTAATGCCCACTAATTGGGGAATGGTTGAATAAGTTGTGGTCTCTGGATATAATGGAATACTATCATGCAATAAGAAATGATGAATGTGCAGATTTCAGAAAAACCTAGAAAGACATTTACGAACTGATGCAAAGTGAAATGAGCAGAACCAGGAAAACATTTTACACAATATCAACAAGAACTGTGATAACAACTATGAATGACTCAGCTCTCCTCAGCAACATAGTGTTCCAAGACAACACAAGGGACTCAAGAAGGAAAGTGCTATCCACATCCAGATAAAGAACTAATAGACTCTGAATACAGATTGAAGCATATTTTCGCTTACTTTATTCTTTTTTGTGTTTTTTTTCCTTTTGGTCTGTTTCTTCCTTCACAGCTGTGACCAATATGGAAATATGTTTTATATGATAGCACATGTATGAACTATATCAAATTGTCTACCATTTTCAGAAGGGGGGAGGGAAGGAAGGGAAAGAGAAAAATTTGAAACTCAAAAATCTTATAAAATTGAATGCTAAAAATTATCTTGGCATACAATTGGGGGGGAAATAAAATACTTTTAAAAAAACCAATACCTGTTTTCCCATCTTAAAAAAAAGAAAAGCTTTAAATAGATCCTAGCACTCCCTCCATCTATCATTTTCTATTTCTTTCTCAAATTCCAAGAAACACTGTCTATACTTTACTTCCTCTTCCTTTCCCTCCCTCCTTTACTTTTATCCTAAAGTAGACTTAGGAAAGTTTAAAATATTAAAAACACAGGACAAGGAAACACAGAGCTCACAAGACACTAGAGCAAGACAGCTTTACAGAAGGGAGATACTCACAAAATGAAGAGGTGATCAGAAGGGTGGGCACAGGGTAGTCCACTGGGGTCCTGGATGGAGTTAGGTACCTTGTCAGGGTGCGAAAAGGAATGGGGCAAGCTCTCTCAAGATATGTAAACTCTGGTGGGTTTTTATAGGGTTCTTATGTAAGTCTAGCAGGACTGGGCACTAGGGAAAGGGAATGAGGAATCTTGACCTGGGGCCATTGCTGATTCATATTAGTTGGGAGAGAGAGGACACCAGGGGAACTGGCAGCTGATTGCTATTCAAACTTTTGACCAGCTTTTGGTGCTAGTCTTATTCTGACAAATTAACTCATTTGCCCTGAACTTCCCCACAGCTCCTTGGTTTAGCAGGGGTGGGCAAGGATAGACCTTTGCAATCCAGCTTCCATCTTCATCACTCAACTATCATTTTCCACCTAACTCCCCACTAAAGTTATCTATGATCACTTAATTGCTGTATATAGTAATCTTTTCTCTTTCTTTCTTGACCTCTACTTCTTTTGACACTATTGACCACCAGCTCCTTGAAAGGTAGCAAAGCAGGGCAGCTAGGTAGCAAAGCAGGACAGCTAGGTAGTGCAGTGAATAAAGCATCATCCCTGGAGTCAGGAGAACCTGAGTTCAACTCTGACCTTGGATATTTGATACTTATTAGTTGTGTGACCTTGGACAAGTCACTTAACCCCAATTGCCTTGCCTTCTCCCCTCCCAAAAAAAAAAAAGGTAGCAAAGCATAGTAGATATTGGATTTCAAGTCATGAAAGCAGGATCTATTCTGCCTCAAACCCTAGCAGTGTGACCTTTGGCAAGCAGATTTAAAATTTCCTTGTGCCTCAGTTTCCTAAGCAACAAAATGAGATTGGACTCACTGGTCTCCATATCCTTTACAGCTTTATATTTGTGTTCCTATGATCTTCTTGGATACTTGTTCCTCTGTGGTTTCCATGATTCTATTTTCTCCATATTTTCTAACTACCTAAGTATTCCCCCTTAGTCTTACCAAACTCTTGCCCTTTTCAAAATGGCATTGCCCCTCTTCCAGTCTCCCAGATTTGAAGCCTTGGCACAGTCCTTCATTCTTTACTCTCCTTTACCCCTACATATCTGATCAGTTACCACATCTTTCTACTTCCATATTTCTCCACATTATTACCTCTACAACTTCTCTAGTATCCAATCCCTTCTCTCTACTCACACATATTCTTCCTAATTCAGGCCCTGATCACCTCTCACATAGAGTATTACAACAAACTCCTAATTAATCTATTTTCTTCAATTCTCTTCCCACTGCAGTCCATCTTCAACAAAGCTGCCAAAAGAATCTTCTTTCAATTTGAATATAAGGATGTTACTCCTTTATTTAATGAACCCCAGAAGTTCCCCATAAACTCCAGAATAAAATAGAAACTCTTCAGTTTAGTTTTTAAAGCCCTTCACAACTTAACCTCAACTTATCTTTCCTGATTCATCAAACTTTACATAGTCCCCCTTCTGCACTCTTCAGTCCAATCAAAATGGCATCTTTATTCCTCAGATACATCTCTTCAGGCATTCCATGTCTCAGCTTCACACCTTTTTCACGGTCATCTCCCATGTGTAGAATGTACTCCCTCCCTCCTCACCCTCTTCTTACACAATCCCTCCATTCCGTCAGTTCAAGTGCTACTTTCTACATGAAGTTTTTCTTAATCCTCATCCCCAACTCCTAATGCCCCCTTTCCTCCCTAACTACAGTGCCTTGTAGTTCTCTATGTTGTTGTGTTTCTTTGTTTTCATTCTCATTAAGCTCCTTGTGAGTAGAGATTGTTTCATTCTTTGCATGTTTGACCAGAACTTGGAGTAGTTCTTTGCGCATAGTGTTTAATAACTAATTGTTAATTAAATGATTGATTGAAATCACAAACAGGTATCATTCATCCTCTATGTGAACATTTATAATGACAGATAACTCTCAGTCCCCATAAAAAACTCTATCTTGATATAGAGAAATTATTTCCATTTAATTCTTTGTGTGTGTCTCTTTCTGTCTCTGTGTGTCTCTCTGTCTCTGTCTGCCTATGTCTCTCTGTTTCTCTTCTCTCTCATATACACACACATATAAATAATTTACATAGATAGGGATATAGATATAGCCTCTTGTTGGGAATACAATACAATTCAATCTCCCTGCTTCTTTGGTTTTCCAAACACGCACAGTACTGGCTGCTACCACAAGGCCTCTTGTAGCTCACTCTTCTATGCCATACATATTAGAGCAGAAGAACATAGCATTTAAGAGCTGGGAGGGACGTTGGAGATTATTTGGTCCAACTACCTCATTTTTACATGAGGAAACTGAGTTCCAAATAGTGGGTCTGTCCAGAGTCACAGGGGTACAAATAACAGAGCCACAGTTCAGAATTAGATCCTCTGATCTGAAATCCAGAGATCTTTTCCAATGCTTTGTGTTTGTCACTTTACAAAAGAAACCAGGGAAGTAGGAGAGGAGAGACAGAGACAAAGAGAGACAGACAGAGAGAGATTTTAGAACTCAAAATGTTATTTAAGAAACAAATGCTGATAATAGCATTTGACATGTAACTGAGGGGAAAAAATTTTCAAAAAAGGCAATATCACAGAAAAAAAAGAAACCACCCTTCTCTATAACCTGTTTTAACTAATGTTAAGTCTCAAGAAGATTCCAACCTCCATTTTATGTTTTGATACATCTGTGAAATGTTTGCCTACTTTTGACCCCAGATTCCTAATTTAGTATATCAGAAAAAGCAATGATTTAATTGGTGTCCCAGACCATGAAGAAACAGAAGACTGTGTGTCCTGGATAACCAGTGAACAAAATCAGTCATTATTTGGGACAGTTGGGAAAGGATTTAACTCTAGGGGTAAGTTTACTAGTGTGTCCCATTTGGAGGGAGAAATAAAGGAAGGGAATTCTGATCCAATACAGAGAAGACAAGAGAGAGCTGAAGTATCAGAAATGAGAATATAGACAATGAGCCCTGCCAAATAATGGAGTTCGTGCTAAGACACTTAGTGCCTATTGAGATCTCTAAGTTTCCCTCCAACTCTAAAAAATATGACTTGAAACCAAATATAACAGATGAAAGAGAAAAGTACCTACTTTTCTTGGGCAAGTCGCTTAACTTCCCTTATTTTCAGTTTTCTTCCCCTATAAAATTAAAAAACTGGCTAGATGACCTCTGAGGTCTTTTCAGCAGTTAGTAAGTTGATCAGTCAATCAACAGCTATTCAAGAAGTGCTTACTATGAGTCAGGTAGCACTGAATCTGTGATTATATGAAGATCAAGGATTGAAAGTCGTCATTGAAATCATAAAATATGAATGGGGTGGGGAGGAAAGGGGGAAATGTCACTATCAACATTAGTTGTCTAGTGATAGGATCAGAGGACTTGTGGACTTCCCTCAGCTAGGGACACCAATGTCACAGCTTTCACCACTCTGTCATCTTACAGGACTCACGTCTCTGGGAGCCTGGATACTGACAGTTGCTCCAATACTGAATACTTACATTCTTTGATCTTTTTAATGCTTGTATTGCTTGTGTTTTGGATGTTTGTTGGTTTTAATATTTGATTAGATTTTTACAACGTGCATTTCAAATTCTTTTAGCCTCCTACTACGCTTAAATACCTACTTTCTTGTCATCTCATTATCAGTAAAGAGAATTCATTGGACTTCTCCTCAACGTAGAATCACAGTCTACGCTCCACAGCTGACCAGTTTCTCTACTTAGTGCAGGAACTAAGAGCAAAGATACTTTAATCTAGTGGGATAGATAGTTAGTATATTCTTGTTTGGGTAATATGTATAGGCAGTATGCAGTACAGCAAATAGAGTACTAGATCTGGAGTCAGGAAAACTCATCTTGAGGAGTTCAAATCTAGTCTCAGATAATCATTAATTGTGTGACCCTAGACAAGTCACTTAATTCTATTTGCCTCAGCTTCCTCATTTGTAAAATGAGCTAGAGAAGGAAATGGCAAACCACTCCAATCTTTGCCAAGCACACTCCAAATGTGGTCACAAAGAACTGGAAATAACTGAACAACAAATAGAAGAGATGCTTGGGCTGTAAATCTGTAATTCTTTTCCCTACTCTACACAAAAATTTTCTAACACATTTTCTGACAGGGTTTCTCAAAAGGGTATAGTCTGTCAAAAGGCATAGTATGCATCTTATTCAATCTCCTTACTCCTTAGTTTCTTTATACTCATTCATCATGAACTCCCAGCAGGACTTCACCCACTTTAAAGATCTGGCCATCTTTCCTGACCAATGGTTCATACCTGGGCTATTCTCTGATGCAGTCAAGCATTGGTCACGTTCCATCAAAGAATCTAGGAGAAAGCAACAAAAAAGAGAATCTCCTGTACTTTGTAGATAGGGAGATGAATAGCTTATAATCCTCCCATGAGTTTGAAACCTGATGAATCTGCATTGTACCTAACTTATCACTCAGGAACCTTTCAAAATATTACATGGATTTGTTTGTTTTCAAAAATGTTTGTGACTTTCAGAAAGTTAAACCCTTCATCAGCATCTCCAATGCATGTCAGTCTCCTATGAAATAACAAAGGTCTTGACTGAATCACAAATACATATTTACTTAAAGGCATTTAGCATCCTGAAGAATTTGAACAGAGGAAAATATCTCTACAATCTATCTAACCAGTGGTTTGGAGCAAAAGAGAAAAACCTATCAGCACAAAAGTGATTCATCTTAGACCAGCTAGACTATCTCCTTCTGGTGATTTTCCTCATCCTCTGAGTTTTTCTAGCAATCATATTAAAAAAAAAGAAAAGAAACAAAAAAATAAATAAAACCAGAGGACTTATTCTCAAAGTCTCCATCAGCTGAAGTATTAACAGCTTCCAGCTGAGAAAATATCTTTTCGCTTTGCTTAAGCCTAATCATTATTTTCTCCCTCCTACAGGAGTTTCAGGCTCATACAAAGACTCACAATACAAAAGGCCATGCAGATAATTTTAAGGAGTTGCTTGTAGACTTACAGCTCATAATTTGAGTATAATTCTATATTGAGATGTCACTGTTTTGAATTCTTTTTCTAGAAAGAGAAACTTTGTCCCTCTATTCTTTAAAAGCCTAATCAGAAATGTGCCAAAACTGAAGAACTAAAAAGAAAAAATGGCTCCTTTTATAACTTTCATCTTATTCCTTGAAGTCTCTCCTCAAAAAAAAGAAAACACAGAGCTGTAGAGCTTTGAACTTATATCTTAAAATTGCCTGAAATTTCAAGCTATTATGATGTCCAGTGTAAGAAAATGTTCCTAGTCAGGGATGAAGGTCTTCTGTAAAATTGGATTATTCCAACATTTCCATATCCCATGATTCTAGGTGGATGTGAATATAGCTAGGATTCAATATTTCAAAAGATCCTTGATTTCTTAAGTGTGGGTACTCCCTCCACTGAAGCACATAGAAACCCCTCACTGCCTCAATAGATAAGTTTCACTACCTGCTATGGCCAAAAGAAGAACTTGTCATCTAGTAGCCAAACTTCTGGGGCTGAACTTCTGAGCATTTAGATGGGTAGGTCTTTGGCCAATGCTCCTTTGACTTAACCAGCAGGCTTTCCAGCTTGTGAGAACTTGTTAGGGCTTGCACTCTGCTGTCAGAGCCCTTAGGTTCATAATTAGTGGTTATTTAAAGTCTTTTATTCAGATGGTTGTTGCTAGTTTGTACTTGTACAAACCATTTCAAAAATTAATTCAATTTTCAAAAATTCTGAATTTAAATGCCAACTGTTGTGCCTTTCCTTTGCCACTTGTCAATCAGGAATAGTTATTAGTCTTAATAGATATGTTTTGATTTCCTAGAAAATTTGAATATAAATTAATTTCAATATCCTTTATAATATTTAGGTACAAATAAAATCAATGTTACTAGATTTAGAAGAAAAGATAGGAAAATATTGTATTTAAATGCTATGATCACCTCGATGCTATGATGAGGCAGCAGAGTAGGAGTTTAGTGGTGGGATAAAGCACAATGTTCCTCAAATGTCTTTCAGATGTTATTCATTTGGACTGTGTTAGTATAGGGAGTTAATAAAGTCAAGGTCATGAGCTCAATTCCCATATAGGTGGATTATCTTTATACTGTGAAATATTCCAGCACAACAGACTGTCTTCATTCTCTCAGCCAAATGTCTTGCTAATATCAGACATTGGTTTTGAAGCAAAAATAGGATACATGGTCAGAGAAAATTTATGAAGTAATCAAAATGCATCCCTTTTTTGCCCTCTGCCCTCTGTGATAAGAGAGGCAATCAACTCAAAAGATAGGATGTCAACTTTGTATTGCACAATGGAAAAAAACAACACTAGATTTTATATCCCAGAAGACCTAAGTTAAAATCTTGGTATATCCCTAGAGAAGTCTCTTAACTTTTCTGATCCTCAGTTTCCTCATCTGCAAAATGAGAGATCAGACAAACTAAGCTTCTAGGTATCATCCAGTTTTAAATTTGTGATTTGGATTTATGATCTAAACTGGATTTATCCAGTTTTAAATTTATAGTCAGAGGACCTGGTGTGGATTCCAGTTCTGCCATTTAATAGCTGTGAGATTTGATCATATCACTTAAATGAGGATCTCCTCATCTACAAAATGAAGAGATTAGACTAAGTGACCTCTAAGACTTCTGTAGCTCTAAATCTATGATCCTGTGATCTTTTCCCATCTTTAGTGGTATTACCTTCTGCTCCCCTACAGGTGCACAGTCTTCCTCTGATTCCTTCTCTATCCCTTCTGCTAATCAAAACTTACTCTCAGGAAACTAATTGGGACCCATCACTCTACAATGTCAGTCTAAAATGTTACCCACTAAGGATCTATGTTTTAAGGCAAAAGAAAAGTAATGAAGTCTAACAGTGGAATTTCATGAATCAGCTTCCCAGAAAAAAGGAGTTTAGAAGGAATAAAGGAGCCTTGGAAGGTCTGAAATATCGCTTATGTGATCTCTACTCTACTTTTTACCAAGGTCTTACCTAAAGGAACAATGGGTCACCTCAAATCCATCCCTACTGCTAGAAAAACAATTAAAGGCTTATGTATTTCCAGTGGTCAGGCAACATTATCATCTTCATTTAGAATGTCCAGCATACTGCTCACATGTACCAGCAAACATATCAAAATAGCTTATTTCATTCAATCATGCATTGAAAAATCATCTCCCCAAACTTACATCACTTCTAGGTAGTAATGTAAATGTTGTATTTAGGAAGGCATGGTACCTCTTCCCATTAGGAAAATACCACTTTTTAATGCGTTAATTAGTCCCATAATGACCTGAAAGAGTTAGTGCACATAATAAAACAATGATGGGTAAAAATTAACTCTTTATCTGACAAAACAAATATCAACTGCTTATGTAATAAATTGCATATCATTTGGCTACACAAAAAACAGTAAACAAACAAAGTATATATCTCACAAAAGAAATTTGGTAAGCAATTAGTTAAGTACTGGGAAGAAGACAACCTCAACAGTTCCTAGGTGTATAATAAATAACACAGTAAATAATTTTTGTAACAAAAAAAGCTTTTTTTTCTCAACTTTAACTGGAAATTAGGAAATAATCCTATTGGGGGAGGAGGTAGGAAGAGACTGGGTCATTCTATCTCCCATGGACTATAAAATCACTCACTGACAGATCCCAAAGCTTTAATATGGTAGGGAAGCTTCTGTGTTGTTCCACTTCTCCTACAGGGCCAGTTCTCCCTTCCTTAGGCAGCCTCATGGAGATTCACTATGTTAGTATGAAATTAAATGTGACATCTAATTGGCTTTAGCCCTACTGCAGAATTCAAAGCTCCTGGACTAAAGCAATCCACCAGCCTCCACCTTCCACTACAGAAGAGATTATAGATCTGGACCATCAGGATCAGCAAATAGACTGATTTCTATTTTCTGTTGAAGTAAAAATTTGGCAAAGGAACAATGAAAAAAAATTCATTCAAAAAACATCTATTAGCCATGTGCCACGTGCCCAAAACTTTATTAGTCCTTTCATGTGTGTATGTGATTTTAAAACAAAGATTTTATTATGAATTACAAGTTTTCAAATAGCTTTAATGTACTAAGAAGTAAAGTAGCTTCCATTATAACTGGTAGTTTAGAGAAAGAATTTAAAATGAACCAATAAATCATAACAGAATTAAATTTACCTCTGAGGGAAAAAAACTATTTAGCATAAGAATGGAATTCCCACTTATAACAATCTTTTTGTGCTGATGTAGATTTACCACAAGCCAAAAGCCTTCAATTAGGCATTGATTGTCATTCTTTAAAATGGATGCAAAACATGAGACAAATATTATGCTTCTTTATTTTCATTCCCCAACATCTAGACCTAATTTCAAAGTAAATTTGATCATCTTTTACAGTATTATCTGAACAAATCCTTCTCCGAATAGTCCATTTTATAGTCCCTGCCCTCAAGTATCTTGGAATCTCCCTTTCTATTTCCTACCAGTTATACCACTTTTATGCTTCTTTAGAATTCTCCATCATGTCTATCTGTCCATCTCTCTCTCCCTCTCTTTCTCTTCCCCTCTTTTCCTCCCTCCAACATTAACACTTCATTCACAATCTTACCCTCTGTTCTTTGCACACTTTGTACTCTGTTGGTCAGTGTTCCAGCCTCTCAAGCTACAGAAATTACCAGCATCAAGAAAACAGCAAGACCTTCTTTTTAGCCTGGGGCAGGGGGGGAGAGAGAATACAGTAAGTTACTAGGTCAGCTTCAAACTACCTTCTATTCAAATACAAAGTGGATTTTTCTTCTAAGTCTAACATTAGACATGACATGATAGCTGCCTTCAAGTATATGAAACACTGTCATATAAAAAAGGCATTCAACTGAGTCTTTTGGGACCCAGAGGGCAGACCTAGAAGAAAGGAGGAGATTTCAACTTGACTTAAGCCAAAGTTTCATAATAATTAGTTCTCCAAAGGCAGAATGGGATGCTTTGTGAAGGTAGCAGTTTCTACCTTGCTAGAGGTCTTTGGGAGTGATGGCTGGATGATAATTTGCCTGGGATCTTCTAGAGAAGATTCATATTGATACACAAGTTGAATTAGAAACTTTTGAAGTCCCTTCTAACTCTATGATTCCCATGGTCTTCCAAGGATCAGATACTCACCCATTTATAGATGGATCAGGTGATTTTCTCTATAGCTCTTGCATTAAATCACAATATTCAATGTTTAGAGTGAGGCAATAGAAGCACTTTTGTGAATTGTTAGTTTACTTAAGCTATGTGTTATCAAAAATAGCATGCTCTTATTTGTTCTAGAAATTCTCCTATCCAGGGGTGTGCTGGAGCCAGTTCCTGGCAATGATTGTTAAATTTTCAGTGAGAACACTCGCACTTTGGAAATCAGAAAACACTGCAATCATACTTTGATTCATTGTTTTATTGATTATCTAAACTTAAATGATGGAAGAAAATGTCAATAATGTAGGCTGAATTTAAATGCATACTTTTTTTCCCTCAGAGAGCCAGTTGCTAAACATTTAACTGCACACTCCTTCCATTATGTCTCCTGAGGGACAAGATTAGGTACCTAAGAAATTTTGCTCCATCTATGAGATTCACCACCTGAAAAACTTTAAAAGTAATATTACTGACCACGGAAACCCAAAGTTATAAGTAGTGGATAATTCAGATCAGGATAGTGGAGAGAGAAGTAGCTGAGTATCCCGTTTTGCTGACAAAATGTACTTTACTGACAAAATGTGCTTTAAAGAAGGGATCATTGATGGAAGGAAAGTATGGATATACTCCTTTCATCATCTTGCCCCACTCTCTAACTTTTAATTTAATGGTTAAAAGAGGAAGACCATACTTGCATGTTGATCAAACTTTGCCTTATTTCTGTTGAGTTTATTTCTATTACCCAGACCCCCTGCCACACCTAATTTGTCACTCACACTTACTTGAGACTTTGGTCAAAATTCCTCAACCACTTCTGTTAAACCTGACTACCTAGCTCAAAGCTTCATCAAAAAACCAATTTCTCTAGGTTATGATCACGATAGAAGCCTAACTCAAGTTCAGCATGGCACCAATAACAAAAGTCTCTGTTTCAGCTTAGATAATCACATGAGTATATTCAAATAAATTGACCATGATTTCTAGAAGTTCAGTGTCAATTGCATTAAGGTAATTCAATATGCATTACCTAAAACTACTATTTTTGCCATGGTAGTCTCAGTTCTGTTCTGCCCAGAAAGATTATGTGGTCTCTCTGTTGTTACTTTTTGTGTGTGCCATTTGTTTTTGTTTTTTTAATAAAATATGTCAAAGGCTCATCTTAAAACTGATTTTCTTCCAATTGTATTTTTCTACTATTTTTCACAAGAATGGGGTCTACACATACTCTTAAGACCATCTTAGCAATAGCTAAAAGACAATTAAGTCTGCAGTGCTTGAGAGTTGACTTACACCAGATTTCTTTTTCAAAAAGAACATTTCCTCATGCAAAGTAAAGTAAGCAGAACAAGGAGAAAATTGTATACAGTAACAGCAATATTGTCAGGATAATCAGCGGTGAAAGACTTCATTATTCTGTTCAAGACAGTGATCCAAGACAATTTCAAAGGCTCCATGATGAAAAATACCATCCACCTCCAGAGAACTGATGAACTCTAAATGTAGACAGAGGCATTTTGTTTTGCTTCATTTTTCTTGGGGTTTTTTGTCTGTTTCCTTTTGCAACATGGTTAATATGGAAATATATTTTGCATGACTTCACATATACAATCTATATCAAATTGCTTGCCTTCTCAAGGGCAAAGGAGGGACAGGAGAGAGAATTTGGAACTCATTTCTTTTAAATAATGCTAAAAAAAATTTAACATGCAATTGGAAAATATTTAATGAAATAAATAAAAATATATCTATTAAAAAACATTTCTAAGGGGTTATCAGAAAGACTGTATAAAACTGCCTAAATGTTTTAATGAGAAAAAAATACCAGGTCTTTAGAAGTTCACATAGTTCTTGGAGACAAAAAAAAAATGTTATTTGAATTCAAAATACAAATTGACTGTTTGTCTTTGGCAAAGCTGTTAATACCCTGCTCTACATTCCAAGAGGGGAAAGGATATGCCCTCTTATTTATTCAGGTGCCCTAAATTTGGAGGATTGAAACAGTCTGCTGTAACACTTCCTTGGATTTTGACAGATGCTTCAGGCTATTGGAAAACTTTCTGGTGATTTAAGAGCAGACAGCACTGCACCATTTTCTTTAAATCTGTGGCATATTTCCTCAGTTGTTTTTCAACAAGTTAAAAAAAAGTTTTTTAAATCCTGTTTGTGACTTGAGTGGACTATCCACTAATGAGCTTGTCTGCTTGGCTACTTCTAAAGGTAAATCTTGTTTTGAAATCTATTTCCTTTGATGAGTCCCCCACCCCTTTGATATATTGCATAAATACTGCTTGTCTGTTGTCGTCTTATTAATTGAGTAGTATCACAATGTGAGACTTTGCTTTATGAAACTAATATTGAATATCCAAGGATGATGACATCTTTAACATGTCTGTATTTTAAATGATTGATGTCTCCTCTAAGTATATTTTTCCTTTCAAGTACTGGAGAGGAAGTTCAAGGTCAACATGGTTCTCCCCCAAAATGATCTCCCCCAAATGATCTTCACTCCTTATTGAAGGTTTAAAAAGGATTTCATAAAGTCACAGTCTTTTGCTAATTCCTGCCATCTGAAATGATTATCCCCAGACTAAAACCTATGAGCATCAACGTGAGGTGTGAGACTTCCAGGGAAGATTCCGAAGCCTCTTTCTTCAACTTACTTCAGAAATTAAAAATCCAATGCAAGGTACAGCGCAAAGTCTAGAAAGGGTTGAGGCCTAGGGAAGTTTAATCTCTAGATTAGAAGAAAAACTGTAACATTTTACTCTTCCCCAATTATATGTCAAAACAATTTCAAACTTTTTTTAAGTTTAGAGTTCCAAATTTTATCGCTCTCCTCTTCCTCCCCCTCCCAAGAAGGTAACAAGAATATTCAAATTAAGAAATTGAAAGAAAGGAAAGAAAGAGAGAAAGAAAAAGAGGAAGGAAGGAAGGAAGGAAGGAAGGAAGGAAGGAAGGAAGGAAGGAAGGAAGGAAGGAAGGAAGGAAGGAAGGAAGGAAAGCAAGGAAGGAAGGAAGAAAGAAAGAAAGAAAGAAAGAAAGAAAGAAAGAAAGAAAGAAAGAAAGAAAGAAAGAAAGAAAGAAAGAAAGAAAGAAAGAAAAAGAAAGAAAGAGAGAGAGATAAAGAAAAAGAAAGAAAGAGAGACAGAAACAGAGAGAGAGAATGAAAAATAGCATGCTTCCATCTGGATTCAGACAGTATCAGTTCTTTCTCTGGAGACCAATATCATACTTCATCCTGAGTCCTTTGGGATTATCCTGGATCATTGTATTACTGAGAACAGCTAAATCATGCACAATTCTTCATTGTACAGTATGGCTGTTTCCATGTGCAACCTTCTCCTGGTTCTGCTCACTTCACTTTGCATTAGTTCATGTACATCTTTACACATTTTTCTGAAATCATCTTTCTTGTTATTTCTTATAGCACAATAATAATCCATCACATCATATACCACAGTTTGTTTAGCCATTCCCCAATTGTTGGGCATCCCTTTGATTTTCAATTCTTAGCCACCACAAAAAGAGCTGCTATAAATATTTTTGTACAAATAGGTCCTTTCCCCTCACCATCATTTTTTTTTATATCTTTGGGATATAGACCTAGCAGTAGTATTGCTAGATCAAAGGGTATGCACAGTTTTATAGCCCTTTATGCACAGTTTCAAATTGCTCTCCAGAACGGTTGGATTGGTTTACAACTCCACCAGTAGTGCATTAGTGTTCCAGTTTTCCCATATACCCTCCAACATTTATCATTTTCCTTTTCCATCATATTAGTTAATCTGATGGGTATGAGGTGGTACCTCAGAGTTGTTTTAATTTGCATTTCTCCAATCAATAGTGATTTAGAGCATTTTTGTAGGCCTATAGATAGCTTTGATTTCTTTGTCTGAAAACTGCCTCTTCACATTCTCTGACCATTTGCCAAGTGGGAAATAACTCATACTCTTATAAATTTGACTCAGTTCTTTAGATGTTTGATAAATGAGCCTTTATCAAAGATATCAGAGATTGTTGAAAAAAATTCTTCCCCAACTTTGTGCTTTCTTTTTAATTTGGCTTGCATTTGTTTTGTTTGTGGAAAAACTTTTTAATTTTATATAGTTAAAATTTTCTATTTTGCATTTCATAATGCTTGCTACAGTTTCTTTTGTCCTAAATTCTTCCCTTATCCATAGATTTGAAAAATAAACTATTCCATACTCTCCTAATTTGCTAACAGTATTTCCCTGTACGTATAAATCATGGACCCATTTTGACCTTATTTTGGTATACAGTGTGAGAAGTTTGTCTCTTCTATACTTAGTTTCTGTCATACTGTTTTCCATTTTTCCCAGCAAATAATGAGTTTTTGTTCCAAAAGCTTGGATCTTTGGGCTTGTCATATAATAGATTACTATGGTTGTTTACTATAATGTAATGTGTACCTCATCTATTGCACCAATCCACCTCTCTATTTCTTAGTCAGGACCAGATTGTTTTGATAATTACCACTTTATAATATAGTTTGATATCTGGTATGGCTAGACCAACTCAGATTGAAAGTAAATGTAATACTCAATTGAACATAAATGCATTTTAAGAAAACTATTCATGGAAGGTACACAGTAGAAGGCACTATCAATTAAATGACTAAACTTTGTGTTATATGAATATATCTTAATTAAAACAAGATTTGAAAACAAGGAATTAAGGGGAAGGATGATAACTCCAAAGGCCATAGACTGAAAGTTTTTTCTCCCTAGGCTTTCTCCCCAAGCTCCCTATTGCATTTATGTAGAAGACCAAAATAAGCTTGGAATTAAGAAAAGGGTTAAAAGGAATCTTAGATTCAGTAAGCCTATGATAATTTGTTTAAATGGCAGCCTCTAAAATGATTTGCAGTGAGTCCAACTTGGCAATCAGACATTTAGCAGGGAGTTACAAGGGATTTTCTAACCTTAAATCAGGTGGTGGGGGAGGGTAAGACAAAAACACTGCTTTTCATCAAGAAAAGGAATTGAAAAATCTAGGCATGTTTTTAAACTCTACAGATATTATTTTTCTAATCATTTATTCTATGTTCCAAGAGCTTAGCCCATGGGATGAAGGCTGTCCTGGAGTGGAGCTGAGCCTATCAACCAAGGCTTTGAGGACTTATGGAGTCTCCTTATGAAAGAGAAAAGAAGCTAAACCGTTTCCCTCTTCTAGTCCAATAACTATGTATGTGAGGGTCCTGCCTTTCCAGAATAGTTCTAGATTAAGTCTCTGGGTTTCAAGGTAAAAGAGAGATGATAAGCTCACATTTTCCCTTGGGGGAAGAGTTAGTGCATCATCTCAGGACTCCAACTGAAACCTGAGAAAAGATTCATAATCTCACCCAGTAAAGTCACTGCACCAGCCAGTCCAGTACTGTGAAGGAGCATCCGTGTAAGATCAGCAAGAAGCAATGTTTGCAGAGATTATCAATGCTATCAATGTCCATATTCCTACTAGAAACTGCTTCCACTTGAATTGAGTGGACAGCAACCTGGGAGCATCATAAGGATATGACCAGAAGACACCTATGAACTTGCAGAATTAGAAGCATGTGTACTTTTGTGAATATACCCTAGCCCTAACATAAAAATGTGCCCTTCCACAGAAATACCTTGGACCTATGTGTTAACTATGTAGATGCCTTTCCACCCGCATTCCCTACATGTATTCTTCCCCTTAAGAATACCTTAATGAGATATGTATAGGTAGGAATTTGTACTCCAGGTTTATGGTGAAGCAATGATAATGATAATAATGAAAGCAACAGCAATAATGATGCCAGCCCTAAGGGGGGGTAGATGTTACTGTTATCCCCATTGTGCTGAGGAAACTGAGGCAATCAGAGATCAAGTGACTTCCCAGGGTCACACAACAAGCAAATATCTGAGGTCAAATTTGAACTCAGATCTTCTTACTCCAACTTATCCACTTGGACATCTTCTTTTGCTGCTTTATTTTTTCACTATGTTATTTCATTAAATGCTTTTGCTCTGAATTCCTCTAAATGACTAATAAAAATAAACAAATCAGTGGGAACTGATAAGACCTATCCTGAATACAGGAGTTCTGACCTTGCTATACTTCTATCCACATGATGCAGATTCTGTCTGATTAATGATAGCACTGCATTGCTGATTCTGACCTTTATTCTCTTTTCCAGTCATATTTACACATAGCCAATAATCCCCTATTTTTGCTCTTTCACCTTAACTATCTGGCTATGTCCTTTTTCTAAAAATAATCAATCAAGTCTTACATGTCCCTGTTGAGTTTCTTTGTATGATTTTCAAGTCCCTGACCTTGTCCTCCAAGGGATCTCTCATCTCTTTTAGGAATCAGTATAATCCTTGTCAAAGAAATTTAAAAGCTGAGACTTGAACAGCCAGATGTGAGGGGGAGTTCAAGGTGCATCTGGGAGAAATCAACCGAAATGAAGACAGAGACATCAGACGATCATCGGACAGCAAAAAATCTTTTGGACAGTACTGTGCTTCATAGTCACTATCAAATAATTAATTAATGTTATTTTCTTTTGAGCCAGGGCCATGAAATGCTCCTGTAACACCTCAAGCAGAGAGACTGGAGTAGAAGCAAGACTGAAAAAGTCAATTCTTAATGGGCAAGAACCAAACTTATCTAACTCAATACAATTCTCATCATGCCACCACATGCAAATAGGCTCTTTAGGGGTAGAATATTTTTTAGTTGTGATAATTTAGGGAAAGCACTAGATCATCAAAATCTTTTGTCTTTGGGATGACCTACATTCAACTAAATATAAGCAAAAATTAAAGTTACTTATCCTCAGAAATTAAATCTTATTCTGGTTCTGTGAGCCTGCTTCTCAGGTACATGCCTATCATTGATAAAGTCTGCACAATATACTCCTCATCATCTGGACATCAGTAAATCCATTCATCCCCTGATATAATTTATCTTTTAATAAATGGTATCAAGTTAGAAAATAAAAGAAATACCTTCAAGACATGAAATGCCACTAAATTGCCAGCTGGTTAATATATCATCATCATCATTAAAATTCACTGCATTGTTTTTTAAATGCCGTATACATGAGCCATTGGTAGTTTTTTAGATTTTTTTGATATCTCCATAAAGTACTCAGTAACATACAGCTAATCTTCCCTTCCCCATGCTTTCTGGTTCTTAGTCATCCATACCTGGTCATAAGTGAAGGAAAAAAATCACTCACACACACATTTCAACCTGGTACCTCTCCACTCTCAATAGTCTTACAGATGTACAGTTTCAACTCTTAAGGATCTAAACACTTTGGAGATCTTGTCATTGGAATTTTATTTTGTTTTGGGAAGGTTACATCTTCATTCAACATAAAAGCATGATACCATGTTTTTCAAGCCATAAATAATTCATGTTGCCATATTTTTATAGGGAAGATTTTATGTGGATGTATCAGTGGCCTTTACTTTCCATCTTCTACTGATTAGCAATTTCTGAGTGACCTCAGTAGTGCTGAGGTTATTTGTGGTCATATCTCTGTATAACTTAATAAGATAGAGATGAAATGCCAATGAAAAAAGAAAAAAAGCCACCACATCAACAGTCTTAAATAAGTCAAGGTAATGAAGAGACTTCAAAGTCCAAATCGATAGAACAAGCATGATATAGAAAGAGTCAGGAGGTCTGGAAGATTTCTCGCTCTAACAGAGGATGCAAGGTAGCATTTTGTTTTATCTAGTTGAGTTTTGGGCGTTCTTTTGGTTTGTTTTTAAGGGGGGTTGTAATAATCAAACAATATGTTCAATGAGATCTTAAATTCTCTACGTCTTTCAGTCAAAGCATTTTACAAATCTTATCTCCTTTGACCCTCATTATAACTCAGGGAAAGAGGTGCTATTATTATCCTCATTTTTACAGATGAAGAAATTAAGGCTGAGAATGGCTAAACGAATTGTCTCAGGGTCACCCAACCAATGAATTGGGATATGAACTCAGGTTTTCCTGTCTCCACATTGCCTTCATTTTATCCATTGTATCACCTAGCTGCCTCTCACAGTTAAATATCATTTGCAAATGTCTGTTTGTGCCCTACTAATACCTTCATAAAGACTGTTCTCAATTTATATATGCACAAATGACCCTTATAAAGATTTCATATAAATAGGAGTAGATATTTATTGATGTTTCCTTGACCATTGTTTTAATCCATAATGTCCAAGTTTTTCCCATGTCTTTGGTGTCCTCTGATCTTTTCAATATGCGTGTGTTCATCCTTCATTGCCGAGGAAGACCATGCCATCAGAGAAATAATGACATGACTTGCACTTGACTTTGTTTTGAGTGAGGGAGGGCTGTGTAGGTTACCAGTCTCACTTCTCCTCCACAGCCCTCTGAATACAGTAACCAGATATTCATCAGGATGACTAGAGATGACCCAGGATGAGACAATTGGGTTAAGTGACTTGCCCAAGGTCACGCACCTAGGGAGTTTCAAGAGTCTGAGGTGAGATTTAAACTCTGGTCCTCCTGATTCCTGCACTGGTGCTCTATCCACTGCACCACCTAGCTGCCCAATCTTGTAGATATCTTATAAATCAATCCCTCAAAGCCCTCTCAATTGCCTTTCCTCCAGCCTGGGTCTCCTTATGTATACCTGATGCAATTCAAAGGCCTTCCCCATCTTCATTCTCTTTAGTACCATTTGTAATTCCTCTGTGAGCACCTTAAGGACTTTAATGTTAGGGTTTGAATGAGGTCGTTCTAATCTCCTTCACAGGGAAAACAGTTTATTGCAATTACACATGTGAATGTTATCCAGAATGGGTAAGATGCACTGCCATTTTGCAACAAACAGCATGATGAGATGGAAGAAGAGAGAAAGAAAATGTGGAGAGGTTGGGGATGTTGCCCCTGCCAGTCCTAGATATCAGGAGAGTTGGCCTAAAAAGAACATTCAGTACCTGAAGATGCAAATAGAGCTAATGGTAGAAAAGAAGTAGATGGAACAAAGGGGATGGAGCGCTCCTGGGGACAAACTTGGCCTTGTCATAATTGTACCTAGGGCTCTGCCTGACTATGAATACCTCTATGGAAAACCTCTTACAGTTTCTACCCTGAGAAAACAAGAGGGGAAAAGAATGTGATTTTCCAAGTCAATTTAGAACAGGGATTATAAGTTTTTTGTGTGTTATAGACCCATTTGTCAGTCAGGTGAAGCCTATGGATTCCTCAGAATAATGTTTTTAAATGCATAAAGTAAAATACATAGGATTACAAAGGAAACCAATTCTATTTGAATATAGTTATTAAAATATTTTTTTCAATAACAAATTCACAGATCCCAGATTTTAGAATTTGCTACCCTAATAGTAGGGTAGCAGTAGGGATAAGGAAACCATAAATTATACGTACAGCCTGGAGTGTGCTGGATTCAACTCATTAGGGCTCCCATGAGCTGATTGTTAAATTTTCAGTGTGAGTATTTATACCTCAGAAATCAGCAAATACTACAGATCAGTGCTTGATTTGTTGCCTTGCTAATTGTCTAGACATAAGAAAGTGATGGAGAAATGTTAACAATGCAGATGAAAACTTAAAAGTGCACTGGGTGTACTTTTTTTCTGGAGTATTGACTGTTTTACATTTACCAGTACAGCACTGGTTATAGTCAAACATCACTGAATTAGGAATCAGGAGATCTCATTTTCAGCTCTGGCCATGCCATTAACTAACTATATGACCTTGAATAATTCACTTCTTTTCTCTGGGACTTAATTTCCTCATCTGTTAAGTTCTAGGGTTGTATTTGAATCATTAAATTACAGAACTGCTGAGTTGGAAAGGACCTCAGAGGTCTTCTCATTTCCACCCCTGCCATGCTAATTCGGGGCCTCATTACATCTCACCTGGATAAGATGAATTCCAAGGTCCCTTCCAAGTCTAACATCATATGAGTCATATAGGATTCAAATAGCAAGAAGGGCAATGCATAATTAGGTCATCTTTTGACTTGCAAAGTGACTAAAATGTGTTATGAAAACCAAAGAGAAATGACAAATATAGGATGTCACAATGTCATTTTCATAGCACTGCACCACTTTTCAGTCTACATAGCATTTAAGGCGCAATGTGTTTTATTCTGCGAGAATCTGACATGGTACATTTTGCCCTGACTTGCTTCACTCTTATTCTGACCGACAGCTTCTCTCAACCGTCTTTTGGTGGGCAGCTGTTGCCCCTGGTGCCTTTATAATCACAGATACGTACTTCCTGTCATCTTTTATAAGCCTCAGCATTTGCAGATTGTCTTATCCTTGAGTTTTCTGAACTGAATTTCATCTTGAATAATAATTGTGGATTTTCTAAAGCAGAGGAATTTTAAGAGAAAATGGTTTAACATTCTTGGAGGGTTGGAATTTAAAAGCTGAAAGATTTTTCCATCTTAGGATTTTATCTTATTAATGTGTTTCTTTGCAGTTCACTTACCAAGAACTGAGAAAATCTCCTACTGTAATGGCATGATAGCCTTGTGACCTGCTCCTCTCTTTCTTTCTCCACTCACTCCCTTGATGATCCAAACCATACCCATGGCTTCAACTACCAAGTGTGAGGAGGTAATTCTCAAATCTTTATCTTCAATGTCAACCTGTTTCCTAAGCTTAAAACCCAATTCCACATCCTAATTGGACATATCCACTTGCAGTGAATGCTCCTCCAATACCTCAAATTCAGTATTCAGGAAGAAAACTTACTATCATTCAAATAAAAAAAAAAACCTTTACCACATCCTTCAATATTCAATCAATTGTTAGGTCTTTTCTATTCTTGCTCCACAATGTCTCCTATATCTGCCCTTCCCATTTCCAATGGCACTAAAGTAGTTCTAGCCCTCATTATTTTTCTCTTAGATGACTGTAAAAGTCTCCTAACAAGCATTTTGCCTCATTTTCTCTCCAACTCCAATTAATTTTACATACTGTTACTACAGTAATATAATGAAATCGTAGCTCTCATCATGATCTGATCATGTCTCTTCTCTGTTCAAAAAATCTTTAGTGGTTCTCTTTTAATTGCCCTCAAATGTTTGAAATCTTTAGCCCAGAATGAGAGGCCCTCCTCAAACTGGCTCCAACCTACCTTTCCGGTATTATTTCACACTACTCCCCTTCCCGTAGCATTTAAGGGGCAGTGTGTTTTATTCTGCAAGAATCTGACATGGTACATTTTGCCCTGACTTGCTTCACTCTTATTCCGACTGACAGCTTCTCTCAATTATCTTTTGGTGTAAGGAAACAGTTTATCCTTTGTGAAGTCTGAAAATGATTGTAAGTCTTGTTTATTCCAATTTTGAGGTGATAAAAACTAACTGTGCCCATTTGTGTAATGGGATAATGTCCCATAAGATTTTACCCAGAAAGACTAACAGGTAAAGTATGTATGAGCCATGAAAGTGATTTCCCAGGAATCTTCTCACTTAGGAAAACTCACCAACCAGACCTGAGTGGATACATCTTTAGCAAAGGCTAAGTGAAGAGACTGGAGGAAAGTGCCAGCTGGGAGAATGGAAGCATCGTGGATTGCACTGGCATTAGAAACATGTAGTATTCCCAGTGAAAGTGGAGCTTCAAGAACATATAAGTGCTTAAGCCCCAGTGAAGGCAAGTGGTGCTAATCAACCATAGCCAGAGTGACAAAGAACTTCCAGTCTCCACCAAGGAAAGAAACAGTGAATGAATCTTCTACATGACTTGCTGAACATTTTATTCTCCAGATACTCAGATTTTTCTGAAGGAAATATGATGGAGGGCTGATATTCTAGTCTTGATTCTAACAAATAACAAACACTGGTTACTCAAGTTATTGGCCGTCTTGGAAAAAGTGACCATTATCTTAGAGGTTATGATTAATAAGAAAGAAAAGATTGGATATAGCCTAATTTGACTCCAAAAGAGAAATTCAAACAGTTCACAGGAATGGTAGATATGATCCTATGATCTCATGAATGTACAACAGGTAAATTATGCTCAGTAATAAAACTGAGATGGCACAAAAATAAATTATTCCACTGACAGATAAATGGAGGTTCTAAAGAAAATAATTTGGCTCTGTAAAGAACTAATTAACCAACTCACTTTAAAAAATAAAAAGACTTGGACAAAGGATAGAGCACCAGCCCTAAAATAAGGAGGACCTGAGTTAAAATCTGGTCTCAGACACTTACTAGCTGTGTGATTCTAGACAAGTCACTTAATCCCAATTGCCTCTCCCTTACCCCACCCCCCAAAATAGACTTGGACAAAAGATGGAAGAAATGGCAGGCAACTGAGTCAGTCAATGAGTACTTATTAAACATTCACCATGTGTCCCAGCACTGCAATAAGCACTGGGAATATAAATAGTAGAGAGAAACACAATCCTTGGCCTCAAAGAATTTACATTCTAATGAGGGAAAACAAAACATCCCAAAAAAAAGATGAAAAGAAAAGAAGGGGACTGATGGTCAGGGTGGAGGGAGAAGATGATGGTAGCAGCAGGGAGCATGGTAGAGAAAGTCAAGAGAGTCAAGAATGCACCCAGCAGAGGAATGAAGACACGGTTGGCCTGGGCATCTCCCCTAAGTTGGAGGGGAAGAAGGAGAAGAAGAAGAAGAAGAAGAAGAAGAAGAAGAAGAAGAAGAAGAAGAAGAAGAAGAAGAAGAAGAAGAAGAAGAAGAAGAAGAAGAAGAAGAAGAAGAAGGAGAAGGAGAAGGAGAAGGAGAAGGAGAAGGAGAAGGAGAAGGAGAAGAAGGAGAAGAAGGAGAAGAAGGAGAAGAAGGAGAAGAAGAAGGAGGAGAAGGAGAAGGAGGAGGAGGAGGAGGAGGAGGAGGAGGAGGAGGAGGGGGAGGGAGGAAGGAAGGAAGGAAGGAAGGAAGGAAGGAAGGAAGGAAGGAAGGAAGGAAGGAAGGAAGGAAGGAAGGAAGGAAGGAAGGAGAGAAAGTGAGATTTGTAAGTTTTTGGTTGGTTTGTTGTTTGGCTTTTCGCAAGTAGCCAATAGAGTGTAAATCTCAATAAACAGAATGTTTGTCATGAATATTGCCCAGGAAATATAGGGTGAAATTTAATGACATGCAAGATCATAGACTTTCATGGACATTTTCAGCTCAAGACAAACACGTATATTAAAAAAATCACTTCTAAATATTGAGAATACGATTTTTCATAATACACAAACACACAAACATTCCTGTAAATGGTACGGAATGTGATAGCTTCTCTTGGAAGCAAATGCTCTTTGGTCCTCTATTAAAAGGAAGCAAGTAGGCTAAAAAGTGAGAGTCCACCTTTGATACAGACTCAGAAAAGAGCTTGGTTTGGGGGATGGGACACCGTTCCATGGTGCCCTTTTACTCGCCCTTCTGCCCCTCACCCTAACTCCCAGGCAGAGGAGAAAAGAGCCAGAGAAGAAAGAGTGCATCTTCTCCATTTCTTTTTTTTATATATAATTAATTTGTTTTCAGTTTTCAACAATCACTTCCAGAAGTTTTCAACTTTTCTCCCCCTCCCTCCTCACTCTCTCCCCCACAATGCCATGCAATCTTACATGGGATTTACATACACATTCTTATTAAACACATTTTCACATTAGTCATGCTGCATAGAAGAATTAAAACAAATGGGAAAAAGCATGAAAAAAAAAACATAACAAAATAGAAAATAGTCTGCTTCATTCTGCATTCCAGTTCCATAGTTCTTTCTCTGGATGTGGATGGCATTTTGCATCGAGTCCTTTAGAAATGTTTTAGGTCTTTGCATTGCAGTGAAGAGCTAAGTCTATCAGAAACAGTCCTTGCACGCTGTGGCTGTTATTGTGTATGATGTTCTCCCGGTTCTGCTCACTTCATTCAGCATATGTTCTCCATTTCTTAAACATTACTTCAAGACCAGTCAGGTAACCCATAATTACCTTTCCTCCATCTAAAGTCTCCAGCTCTCTCTTCAGTTCCTTGCAAGAACTGAATGCACGTGCTTTCCAAGCTCTGTAGCAGGGGTGATGATCATTTTACAAGAACAGGTAAGTTTTGAACCAAGAAAGCCACCTAGTTAACACCTTACACTGACACTCACCATTTGGGGGTGGGAGCTTCGCAGTTCATGCCCCAAGCTTCCTTTACACTTCCCTCCTTCCCCACCCCAAAGAGGGCATTTTTCCCCCATGCAGAAACCACTAGGGACTCAGAATGTTGTCATTCAAATATTTCACATCCCTAGTTCCCAATACCATTGAATGGCACTTAGACTCATAGTGTACTCAGCCTGATGGCTCGGCACACCCACATAACATGCCATCATCCACCTAACCTCGATTTCAACTCCCTCCATACTTTCTTTCAAGTCACTTAATCTCTCAGTGCTTTAAAACTGTAAGTTATGTAGAAACTGCCAAACCTGCATTGGTAGAGGGACTTTCCTCCCCAAGAGTTACTTATACTAATGAAGTCACACATCTACATCTGGTCCTTATCCCTATCCATCTTGATTGATAATGAGAAATTCAGATGGGCTCTAAACATAACTCCCTCCATCCTCTCTGTCCTTTGAACTCTCATTGAGCCTAGCTTACACACGCTCACACACACACATACACACACGCATACACACCTGCACACCTTATGAACTTGTATTTTGTCTACAGTTACTTATTTCTGTCTCATCTCTTTCACAGGGTTGCAAGTTCCATGAGGAAGGGGACCATATGTTATATTTTGTATCTCTCTCAGTGCTCAGCAAACCTTGCCAGTGATAAGTACTTAATAAAATTTCATTGCATGGTTGTTTTTTGGCTGTTGGAATACCATTCTAAGTCTCTTTTGTGCTGCTAACATCGGAAAATAAACATTGCTTTACGGTTCCTACTTAACATTTTCTAAATAGCAAGGGAAAGTGAAAAATCTTGATAATACGCTTAGTTGTGTTCAGTTTCAAAGTCTCTTACATGCTTTAGGGAAAGTACATCATTTTACCCTTGTCCTCATTTTTTACCACAAGGACCTGCTAAAATTCTGGTGTCTAAAATGTCGTAACTGACAGTTTCTCTTTCCATCTTCCAATTTATGAAACCCAGCTTTCTTTTTATAGTGATGACGCTTAATGTTTGAGGAGAATGCTGTGTCATCATATTCATTGTTTAACCTTGATTTTCAATGATTTTCCATTCCAGAATTACTTGACATTCTTAGCCTCAAAGGCAATTTGGGAAGATTTTTCATCCTTAAAGAAGAAAAAGAAAACCAATTTGACCATTCTACTGTTGCCAAAACAAAACGATTTAAAAGTATCTTCATGCACTATTTCTGTTTTGATATTTGACTTTAAAACTTTGTTACTATGTCAGCCATTAATGCAAAGCATATTACTTTAATAGAGACTATTAAAGGTTTTCATTGTGCCTTTAAAAATGAAGTTGGCCCAGTTTAACTGCAGCTTTTTCTGGATATGGAATTTTTGTACCGTTCCATGGAATGTTAATCAAGTCCTTTACCTAGACAAAGCAACCAGTAAGGTCAGGCAAGGTTATTGGTAGATAGCTACTTTTAACAATTGCACACCCAGCCCATTTTTTAATAAGCACCGTAGTCTAAAGTTGTATCTACCTGATTCAGTCCTATTCAAATGAAATCAAACCTCAGACAGTCATGTATGTTGTGAGATTAGAGGAATAGGCAGAGAGCCTCCTTCCATTCCAGTCCAAAATATTTTCAGACTTTCATTAACAATATTCTGTTGCAGAGTACTGTGCTGTCTCACCCAGTGGTTGTTCTCATATTCCTGCTTTGTTTACTTCTCTGGCTTAAAGCGTTGATGTTCTCTTTGAAATATGTAAATGTTACTGGGAGCTAGGCAATACTTCTAATCTTCCAGCACCACTCCCAAAACTCATGGAGGCTCATCCTTCTTGCCCTCTCTGATGCATGTCATTCTGTTGGTCAACACTTCTTATTCATTTATCTCTTTCATTGACTTGAGTCACCATCCTCTTCTTTTTCTTCTCTTAAATCTCAAATTACTCATTTTCCATCTACTACACCAACTTTTTAAGCTTTTCTTATCACCTCATGATGAGTGTTCCCAAAGGTTCTGTCTTTGACCTTATTCTCTCTACACTCTCTATCTTGGTACTGCCATTCACTCCTATGATTTCTACCATCGCTTAATCATTGGCAATTTTTAGTACTAGTTATATTACCATGGGAAAATCACTTCATTTGTCTAGGTTTTAGTTTCTTCATGTGTGAAAACACCAACCCCACTTACTTAATGAGGTTGTGAATAAAGCATATAAATGGGAGCCATGATTATTTCTATGAGATTTTTGTGCCTTCCCCTTCACATGATGAGTGGAAGCTTCTATTTTTTATTTTTTGCCTAGGGAGGAGCCATGTTATATGTTCCAGTATTATTCATCATATTACATCATCATTATAACCTTAAAGAATGCATGCAACAACCTGGTAGGCTGTAGGCATATCAAAAATATGGCAAAAGGTATGTCTACTGATAAGTGATATAGCACCGCCTGTATCATCTTCCATTCCATATTCGTGGTCATTTACAAATTCTATTGCAAATACTACACCATTCTAAAATATCTTGCCATTGGTTCCCTGAATGTCACAACCCTCCAAACCCAGAGCATTCTGTGGATAATCAAGATAACTCGATTTCAAGTAAGACAAATCATGATAGTATTTTCTGGAGTTCCCTTGGGGATTTTGAATAGAATGTGGTTTTTTTTCACACTGTCCTTTCTTATTATAAAATTTGCATTCCATATCCTTGAATGTTTTGAATGAATGAATTGGCATGCTAGGATATCATTGTAATCTCTCCCAGATCAAGCAAGGGAGTTATAGTGTCAGAACTATTTTACAGATAATGTCAAGCATGCATTTCCTAGTCTCTGTAGGAGTTTTTTGCCTGGATATTATATATAGAACTGACATTAGAAGCTCCTTGTTTAATTTCTGTGACACATAGTGATACTTTCTCACTGACTAGGTCCTCTTCTCAGGTCAGTGCAAATGTCAAATTTGGTTCAGTCAAAGATAACATCAGAAAGCTAATGCATTCCACCTATCAATTGATCCTGCATTAGGTCATCTAAGAATTCCTCAAAACTGCAGTGTTTAGACAGATGGCACAGTTCTGTAATATAAGAAGTAATGCCCTGATCAGGATGTTGATTTCTATCGAAGAATTTTAATCTTTGAAAAATGACTATCTCAACAGGAACAGTACCTCCCTGGGCTGATATGGAGTGGTGAAAATGAAGGTAGAGTCTTTCTGGGAGCCAAGTTATTTATACTGGGAATTCTACCTTCAAAGGCTATCTAAATTGGGGTCTTCCAAATCTGAGGCTGACAAGAGACCATGAATCAAATAGTGGTAGCATGAAAATTTAGATGTATGTGAATAAAACGTCAAGAAGATCCATGGAGTTGAGTTGAATTGGGCCCAATCAAGGGAAATTTAGAGAACAGAAAATGATGGATTAAATTCAGACACAAGGTTATCTTAGGTAATGGTATTCAGGTATTGCTCAGAAGTCACCAGTGCCAGCCATTTTGCATGCCTATGATTTAATTGCCTGCTGTCTATTCTCAAGGGTGTGCTGGTAAATATTTAACAATCAGCTCTCAAAAAAAGACTAGACACACTTCTAATTTGTCTGCATAATTAGCATTTTATCTATCACTTTCTTAAGTCTAAATAATCATACTCAAAAATCTCAAGTCATGATCTGTAACATTTTCTGGTTTCTGAGGTGTAAATGTTCATGCTGAAAATTTAAAAATTGTTGGAGCTGTCTCCAGTCTACCCCGGCCAGTCTTCTGTGTAAGTCACTCTCCCTCCCTGCATGATATTCTATAATCTTCCACATCCGTTGGTGACTGGTGGTGGAGCCCAGATAAACAGATGGACCTGATGAGAGATGTACTTTGAATCACCTCCTAAGTTTGTCAGCTAACTTAGTCTGAGGTAAAGCATGGCTAGGAATCTTCTGAAAGAAAACATTGGGGCACCACAGAGTGTTCAGAGCACATCTTTATTCAAGATCCTCTATTTTGTTTGAGTTCAGACAGAAGCAAGGTGCTTTGCAAAACAACCCCAGGCTGACTGACAGCCAAATGTCCTAAAATAGCCATTTTAATCACAAGTCGGCTGAAGTCCAAGGTGGAAGCCATTTTCAGCTGTTACCAAGAGCACTTGAGAGAGGAGTTACACTGCCCAAGGCTGTCCAGCTTTAATAGGATACCATCCTCACAGAGAGAATTAATGCTACATCACTTATCTAACATTAATAAGAGGCAAGAGGAGAAAAGCCTTCAACATGACTCAATTTTATTGCTACAAAAAAAAGCTTCAGAATTACACACAACTACAGAAACACAAAAGGTACCAAACACTAAGGAATATAAACTGAAACATAGATGGTCCTATATCTATGTGATCTCACAGCAATCCCCCTTGCCTAAAATGTAGCCTCCCTTCTTTCTCCTTAAGAGACAGGGACTATTTTAAATGCTCATCTTTCCTCAAAGCTCAGTTAAGGTATCATACATTCTTCTCAAAACCTCAGGAAAGAATGCTGAATTTGGAGTCAAATGTTGTCGTTGATGGTAAGAAATGTTTGATTCTTTGTGGCTCTATTTGGGGTTTTCTTCACAGAGACATTGGAGTGGTTTGCCATTTCCTTCCCCAGATCATTTTGCAGATGAGGAAACTGAGGCAATCAGGATTACAAAGCTAGTGAATGTCTGAAGCTGGATTTGAACTTGGATCTTCCTGACTTCATGCCAAGCATACCACCCACTGTGTTACTTAACTGAGTTTGAATCCATTTATGTGACCTTGAGCAAGTCATTTAATTTCTCTGGGTCAGTTTTTTCATCTGTAAAAGGATAAAGGATGATCTTGATGAACTCTAAAACCGCTAGGGCCTTAAATTTATGATCCTATGCTTGAGAGATTATCTCCCTGTTTCTCTAATATTTGTTTAATTATTAATTAAATGTTTTAGTGATTCATCACTTTCTTCTGCCTGGATCCTATTAGGCAACTAAGTGCCTAGATCTGTATGACTTTATAAATTCCCATTTTTTTCCCAATTCATTTACTTTTAATTTTCAACATTCATTCCCATAAGTTTTAATTTTTCTCCTACTCCCTCTCTGCTGCCCTCCCCAAGACAGCATGCAATCTGATATGGGCTCTACACATACATTCCTATTAAACACATTTTCATAGTAATCATGTTGCAGAGAAGAATTATAACAAAGTGGAGAAATCATGAGAAAGACAAAACAAAACAAAATAAACCAAAAAAAAAGAAAATAGTCTGCTTTGCTCTGCATTCCAACTCCATAGTTCTTTGTCTGGATGTGGAAGGATTTTCCATCATGAGTCCTTTGGAATTGTTTTAGGTCCTTGTATTGCTGAGAGGGGCTAAGTCTATCAAAATCAGTCATTGCACGCTGTGACTGTTTCTATAAAAAATCTTCTCCTTGGTTCTGCTGACTTCTCTCAGCATCAGTCCATATAAGTCTTTCCAGGATTTATAAATTCCCACTTTTAAACTGGGGCTAGGGAAAGATGAATCCAATGAGGTAAATTATTACTGAAAATTTCTCCTTTATTTTTTAAATCCTAATTCTTACAAATGCACAGATGAATACTAGGATATAAATAATCAGTATCTGGCGCAAAATCTTACACATTTCAGATGCCTAATCAAAATGCGTTGGATTTTTAATCAAATTAACTCCAACATTGGACCATAATGGCTGCTCATCTTATTTCTCATATCACATTCAAGTTGCTAAGCTGGGAGAGGAGTTATAGTGAGAAAACAGGAAGAGAACTAGGTGTTTTTAACTCTCTGGACTCCAGCCATGACTCTATTGCCTGGTCATTCTGGAACTTCCATCAGAGTCTAGGGCCTTCTCGCAGTACAGCATCCTTTCACTATACCAGGTCCTTTCTTCCATTGGTAAGTTCCTTACCTGGGTCTCCATTTTGGGAATGGCCATGCTTCACCCCTCCCAGCTGTGATTCTGACTCCCCAAACTTCATAGCCAAGCTCTGGCATGAGACCTCCTTCCTTCCCCCATTCAATGCTTTTTCAACTCCCCTTTATGTGCTATTTCACTATTAGAGGTAAGTTCCTTGCCTGCCTTGCCAAAGACAACAGGAAGAATAGTTTCAGTTTGTTGCTCTTCCTGGTTTCTGTCTATGAGCTTCATGATTTTCTTTCAATCACTTTGCCTCTCTATGCTTTGAACTATAGTTAGAATTTAAGAAGTTAGGATCATAGCTGTTTTTTGCCATCCATTCATTTCAGCTGTGTCTGACTCTGTGATCTCATTTGGTGTTTTCTTGGCAAAAATACTAGAGTGATTTACCACTTCTTCTCCAACTCATTTTACAGAAAAGGAAATTAGGGGTTAAGTGACTTGCCCAGGGTCACATAGCTACTAAGTGTCTGCAACTGGATTTGAACTCAGGTCTTCCTTATTCCAGGTCCAGCACTCTATCCACTGAGTCACCTAGTTAACCCAAAAGGAACCATAGAGGTCATCTAGTTCAATCCCTTCATTTTACTAATCAGGAAACTGAGACCTTGATAAGTTAAGGAATTTGCTAAGAATCACATGAGCCATCAGTGGCAGAGTCAAAATTTAAAGAACTGAAGTTATCAGATCTTAAAGGCAATGATCTTTCCATTATACCATACTTTCTCACTCCCTGTTATATCAGTTTGGCCCAGGACCAAGATGAAACATAAAGCAACGATGATCAGATCATAGATAAGACAGTGTGATATAGTGGGGAAAGTTCTGGTTTTAAAATCAAGAAAACCTAGGTTTAAGACAAAAGTAGTATCATGGGTCTACAATCATTGCTACTGGCAGGGATGAAGCTGGTGGATTACTTAAGCATGGGAGTTCTAAGCTACTATGGGTAAACAATTGAATGTCCCTCCCTGTATCTCTAAGGCAATATTCACAGCACTGGTGGTAACTACGAATATGCCAGCATAGTTCTGAATTGCAAAGTATAATAGATACTTCACACAGAAGGCAGAAGAAAAACCTTTATTCAGATACCATAAAGTGAAATCCCAAAACCAGAAAGCCAAATCTATCATAGCAATCAAGAAGTCAATACACATTACCACTGCAGGGAACAAAGGTACTTCTAATCTTCCCCCCTCCTAACGCCCGCTGCTGGGGTGCTGGGGTCTTCCCACAAACAAACATTCATAAGACTGGCTGTTCCTGCTTGCCTGTGTCCTTCCCAGATCTGACTACCCTGACCAACATCCTCCCAGCTCTGCTCCACCCTTCCTGTTCCACCCAGTCAGCAGTCTCCTCCCACCACATGTGACTTAGGCTTCCATGTGATGTAAGCAGGTCATATGGGCCTATTAAGGAATGGGAAAGATCTTCCCATTTAAATTACCATTACACTCACTGAGTGTAGCACCAGTTATGTTGAACCCCCATCAGAGGGACTCAAGGCTACCTAATATGGGTTGAAATGGAGCAGGTCCATTACCTATCAGTAGTAGGATCGGATGGGGAGTGGCCATTGAACTTTCAACCTAGGTGAGGTAGGGTAACCCAGTCTCAAACAGGATAATAGTAATAATAACAAACCTGAATTTGGATGCTGGCTGTTGTATTGGCGAGCTCTATGACCTTTGGCAAGTTCTCTGAGCCCCTCTTTTCTCCCTGGCTCACAAAGGTTGTTGTGGGAATAGTGCTTTCTCTAAACTTTAAAGGGCTTCAAAAACGTGAATGTTCCAGGGTGCCCTATTAAACCATGCCTACTTTGCCTGAATTGATGGCACCACTTCTGCTCACTGAGCAATGGACAGTACGTACACAGACTCCTCCTTGACCTTAACAGAG